>NC_139991.1:69499859-69632231 GCF_964263955.1 Coregonus lavaretus
CCCATTCTCTTCATATCATCCTATCTACCTCCCCCTTCTCTCATTCTACATACTCTCTACCTCCCCCTTCTCATTCTACACCTCGTCTACCTCCCCCTTCTCTCATTCTACACCTCTCTACCTCCCCCTTCTCATTCTACACCTCTCTACCTCCCTCTCTCATTCTACACCTCTCTACCTCCCCCCTTCTCTCATTCTACACCTCTCTACTCCTTCCTCTTCTATCGTTACTTCTCTCTCTTCTTACACCTCTCTACTCCCTTCTCTCATTCTACACTCCTATCTAACCTCCCCTTCTCTCATTCTACACCTCTCTACCTCCCCTTCTCATTCTACACTCTCTAACCTCCCCCTTCTCTCATTCTAACTACCTCTCTAACTCTCCCCCTTCTCTCATTCTACACCTCTCTACCTCCCATCTTCTCATTCTTCACCTCTCTACCTCCCCCGTCTCTCATTCTACACCTCTCTACCTCACCCTTCTTCATTCTACTACACCTCTTCTACTCCCCCCTTCTCTCATTCTACACCTCTCTACCTCCCCTTCTCTCATTCTACACCTCTCTACCTCCCTTCTATCATTCTAACTACTCTCTAATATCCCCCTTCTCTCATTCTACACTCTCTAACTAATCTCCCTCCTTCTCAATTCCCCATTCTACCTCCCACTTTCTACACCTCTCTACCTCCCCCTTCTATCATTCTACACTCTCTACCTCCCCCTTCTCTCATTCTACACCTCTCTACCCCCTTCTCTCATTCGACACCTCTCTACCCCCCTTCTCATTCTACTCTCTACTCCCCTTCTCTCATTCTACACCTCTCTACCTCCCCCCTTCTCTCATTCTACACCTCTCTACCTCCCCTTCTCTCATTCTACACCTCTCTACCTCCCCCTTCTCTCATTCTACACCTCTCTACCTCCCCCTTCTCTCATTCTACACCTCTCTACCTCCCCCTTCTCTCTTCTACACCTCCTACCTCCCCCTTCTCATTC
The DNA here is from genome assembly GCF_964263955.1 of Coregonus lavaretus. Taxonomy (NCBI): domain Eukaryota; kingdom Metazoa; phylum Chordata; class Actinopteri; order Salmoniformes; family Salmonidae; genus Coregonus; species Coregonus lavaretus. The sequence goes on from NC_139991.1 coordinate 69,500,857, forward strand.
TACACCTCTCTACCTCCCCTCTCTCATTCTACACCTCTCTACCTCCCCCTTCTCTCATTCTAAACCTCTCTACCTCCCCTTCTCTCATTCTACACCTCTCTACCTCCCCTTCTCTCATTCTACAACTCTCTACCTCCCCCTTCTCATTCTACACATCTAACTCCCCTTCTCATTCTACACCTCTCTACCTCCCCTTCTCATTTCTACACCTCTCTACCTCCCCCTTCTCTCATTCTACACCTCTCTACCCCCCTTCTCTCATTCTACACCTCTCTACCTCCCCTCTTCTCTCATTCTTCTACACCTCTCTACCTCCCCCTTCTCTCATTCTACACACTCTCTACCTCCCTTCTCTATTCTACTCCTCTCTACCTCCCCCCTTCTCTCATTCTACAACCTCTCTACCTCCACTTCTCATTCTACACCTCTCTACCTCCCCTTCTCTCATTCTACACCTCTCTACCTCCCCCCTTCTCTCATTCTACACCTCTCTAACCTCCCCCTTCCTCATTCTACTACTCTCTACCTCCCCCTTCTCATTCTACACTCTCTACCTCCCCTTCTCTCATTCTACACCTCTCTACCTCCCCCTTCTCATTCTACACCTCTCTACCTCCCCTTCTCATTCTACACCTCTCTACCTCCCCTTCTCATTCTACACCTCTCTAACTCCCCTTCTCATTCTACACCTCTCTACCTCCACCTTCTCATTCTACACCTCTCTACCGCCCCTTCTCTCATTCTACACCTCTCTTCATCCCCATTCTCATTCTACACCTCTCTACCTCCCCCTTCTCTTTCTACACCTCTCTAACTCCCCCTTCTCATTCTACACCTCTCTACCCCCCTTCTCATTCTACACCTCTCTACCTCCCCCTTCTCATTCTACACCTCTCTACCTCCCCCTTCTCTCATTCTACACCTCTCTACCTCCCCCTTCTCATTCTACACCTCTCTAACTCCCCTTCCTCATTCTACACCTCTCTACCTCCACCCTTCTCATTCTACACCTCTCTACCTCCCCCTTCTCTCATTCTACACCTCTCTACCTCCCCTTCTCATTCTACACCTCTCTACCTCCCCCCTTCTCTATTCTACACCTCTCTACCCCACCTTCTCTCATTCTACACCTCTCTACCTCCCCTTCTCTCATTCTACACCTCTCTACCTTCCCCCCTTCTCTCATTCTACACCTCTCTACCTCCCCCTTCTCATTCTACACCTCTACCTCCCCCTTCTCATTCTACACCTCTCTACCTCCCCCTTCTCATCTACACCTCTCTACCTCCCCCTTCTCTCATTCTACACTCTCTACCCCCCTTCTCTCATTCTACACCTCTCTACCTCACCTCTCTCTCATTCTACTCCTCTCTACCTCCCCTTCTCTCATTCTACACCTCTCTACCTCCCCCTTCTCTCTTCTACACTCTCTACCCCCCTTCTCATCTACACCTCTCTACCTCCCCCTTCTTTCATTCTACACCTCTCTACCTCCCCCTTCTCTCTTTCTACACCTCTCTACCTCCCCCTTCTCTCATTCTACACCTCTCTACCTCCCCTTCCTCATTCTACACCTCTCTACCTCCCCTTCTTCTCATTCTACACCTCTCTACCTCCCCCTTCTCATTCTACACCTCTCTACCTCCCCCTTCTCATTCTACACCTCTCTACCTCCCCTCTCATTCTACACCTCTCTACCTCCCCCTTCTCATTCTCTCTACCTCTTCTCCTCTTCACTCTACCTCCCCTTCTCTCATTCTAATTACCTCTCTACCTCCCCCTTCTCTTCTACACCTCTCTACCTCCCCCTTCTCTCATTCTACACCTCTCTACCTCCCCCTTCTCATTCTACACCTCTCTAACTCCCCCTTCTCATTCTACACCTCTCTACCTCCCCCTTCTCATTCTACACCTCTCTACCTCCCCCTTCTCTCATTCTACACCTCTCTACCTCCCCCTTCTCTCATTCTACACCTCTCTACCTCCCCCTTCTCATTCTACACCTCTCTACTCCCCCTTCTCTCATTCTACACCTCTCTACTCCCCCTTCTCATTCTACACCTCTCTAACTCCCCCTTCTCATTCTACACCTCTCTACCTCCCCCTTCTCATTCTACACCTCTCTACCTCCCCTTCTCATTCTACACCTCTCTAACCTCCCCCTTCTCATTCTACACCTCTCTACCCCCCTTCTCTCATTCTACACCTCTCTACCTCCCCCTTCTCATTCTACACCTCTCTACTCCCCCCTTCTCTCATTCTACACCTCTCTACCTCCCCCTTCTCATTCTACACCTCTCTAACTCCCCTTCTCATCTACACCTCTCTACCTCCCCCTTCTCATTCTACACCTCTCTACCTCCCCCTTCTCTCATTCTACACCTCTCTACCTCCCCCTTCATCTCATTCTACACCTCTCTACCCCCCTTCTCTCATTCTACACCTCTCTACCTCCCCCTTCTCTCATTCTACACCTCTCTAGCTCCCCCCCTTCTCATTCTACACCTCTCTACCTCCCCCCTTCTCTCATTCTACACCTCTCTACCTCCCCCCTTCTCTCATTCTACACCTCTCTACCTCCCCCCTTCTCTCATTCTACACCTCTCTACCCCCCTTCTCTCATTCTACACCTCTCTACCTCCCCCTTCTCTCATTCTACACCTCTCTACCTCCCCCCTTCTCTCATTCTACACCTCTCTACCTCCCCCTTCTCATTCTACACCTCTACCTCCCCCTTCTCATTCTACACCTCTCTACCTCCCCCTTCTCATTCTACACCTCTCTACCTCCCCCCTTCTCTCATTCTACACCTCTCTACCCCCCTTCTCTCATTCTACACCTCTCTACCTCCCATCTTCTTTCATTCTACACCTCTCTACCTCCCCCTTCTCTCATTCTACACCTCTCTACCTCCCCCTTCTCTCATTCTACACCTCTCTACCTCCCCCTTCTCTCATTCTACACCTCTCTACCTCCCCCTTCTCATTCTACACCTCTCTACCTCCCCCTTCTCATTCTACACCTCTCTACCTCCCCCCTTCTCTCATTCTACACCTCTCTACCCCCCTTCTCTCATTCTACACCTCTCTACCTCCCCTCTTCTCTCATTCTACACCTCTCTACCTCCCCCTTCTCTCATTCTACACCTCTCTACCTCCCCCTTCTCTCATTCTACACCTCTCTACCTCCCCCCTTCTCTCATTCTACACCTCTCTACCTCCCCCCTTCTCTCATTCTACACCTCTCTACCTCCCCCTTCTCTCATTCTACACCTCTCTACCTCCCCCTTCTCATTCTACACCTCTCTACCTCCCCCTTCTCATTCTACACCTCTCTACCTCCCCCTTCTCATTCTACACCTCTCTACCTCCCCCTTCTCATTCTACACCTCTCTACCTCACCCTTCTCATTCTACACCTCTCTACCTCCCCCTTCTCATTCTACACCTCTCTACCTCCCCCTTCTCATTCTACACCTCTCTACCTCCCCCTTCTCATTCTACACCTCTCTACCTCCCCCTTCTCATTCTACACCTCTCTACGTCTCCCCTTGTTACTCATTCGTTCTTTCTCCTCCTTCCTCACCCCTTCTCATTTTCCATCTCCTATTTCTAGTGCTTTCCCCCCTTCTCTCTCTGTTATTCCTCCCTTATGGTTTAGGAGGAAACATGTTTCTTTAGGTAGGTAAGTAAGTTATCTGGTGGGAGTGATTCAGGTCAGAGTAGATACAGGAAACAGATTAGAATGGGGGTGGGGGGGGGGGGTGGTACACTTTTAGCCATGACCTCAGCCAGGCCACAGGATTATCTCCTACTGGAAGAGGTGAGGTTGGGTCAGTGGCAGTCCACAACACAATCACTGGTCAGATAGAGGTGAATCTTTTTTAAGAATACACTGGGTAAAGGTAGCAGGTGATACACACTTATGGTAGGTTGCTTATTTAAGAATACACTGGGTAAAGGTAGCAGGTGATACACACTTATGGTAGGTTGCTTATTTAAGAATGCACTGGGTAAAGGTAGCAGGTGATACAGGGTGCAGGTGTCCCGGTTAGAGGACAAGGATAGGGAGAGAGACTTGGGGTTCCGGTTTAGAGAGGTTTAGCTCCCATTTATTTTCCCCCAAACAATGATCCATTTCATTTCCAAACATATAAATAAACAGAAAAGGCTAAAACATATTTTCATTAGCATATTTCATACAAATAAAACACATGGCCATATATTATATACATGATAATATTCATTGTCATTCACATTTTATCATCTCAGAGCCAGTAGCCAAACCACAATTATATCAAACCCAACATTTCCATGTCAGTATTAAGTTCATTCTCATAAACCTTAAATTCTTACCTAAACATTTACACAAAATATTCATCATAAATGTATAAATCTGATAATTTCAATACATATGCAAACATTCCTATACACATCTACACGTGGCAACAACTCAACATTCTACAACAACGCGTCTTAAAATGCGCATCTATAAACACATGAAAAATAAAGTAAAATGTAAACAATATTTTGGGTTACTCACGTTGGATAGTGACCAATGATGTGTATAAACCCTGGTTGACTGACAGGGGGCGCTGTATTGAAGCCACCGCGCAGCTATCTTGGTACTCCTCAATTGTAAAAAAAAATATATATATATATATATTTTGGAAGCTATAGAAATGCATTTATTGATGTCTTCATTAGTTTTTGACACATTTATTATATTACAGACACCTTAATGCATACTTTTAAATAATATTATGTGAGCTAAACATAAAAAATGAAATAATATATAAAAACATTTTCATTAAAGTATTTGTTTTTAGAGAGTACTAATGTCCCAATAAACGACTGGGAGGTTATACATATGGAGTGTGCGACTCTCTTTGTTTTTATAGCTTTCAGTTTATTCACCGTTGGTCAGCACCTCTACACTAAATCCTTTTTTCTGTGTATGCGCCAGCTCATGCTTTTTATTAGACTATCTCAACTACACAAAATCAACAACTTAAATACGTGTAATTTAATTGAAATACTGTAGAATTCCATTCATTCCTATGGAGGACTGCACCTCCTGGGGAGTGCCAATATGGCCGACTGGTGGCTTCAAAGCCTCTCAATGGGCAATACATATCATCCGCAATCCAGGGTTTATATACATCATTGGTTGTGACGCACAGATAGCAGAAATAAAAGGATAAATGCGTGAGAGTTCTTCACAACTGCATGGGTTGTTTGACACTGAACTAAAAGACAAAATAGCTCAGGTATTTAACAAGGGAAATTGGTTGCAGGTGTGCTCATAGCATAGAGATGCATAGAGGACTCTAGTTCCCAAAGGTCTGTATTAGTATGGGTAGTGCCATTGAGGACTGATACGTTGCGATCTCTATACATCTCTATGGCTCAGAGGTGCCTGCAGTTAAAGGGACCGTTAACTTTTCCTTTAATTTAACTTTTTGGTTAACTAAAAAGTCTTAAGAAAAATGAGAGCCTTTTCTACACACATACCACAGTGCCACACACATCACAGTGCCACACACACCATCAAGGGAAAAGTGTTGCCATAGCCGACTATACCAAAGTCAACTGCCAGTGCACAGACCTGAGGTTGAGAAACACTGACCTAGGAGATTGATTGAATTTATTTGATCATTTGAAATGCTCATAAAACTAGCATGCCAATGCAGAGAACTTAGATGACCTACATATATAAACCCAGTATTGTTAACAGCCAGGGCTACCTGATGGGACTCACCTAGATAAAGAAAGGATAAATAGCATCAACTGTTTTCTCTCTCTTTGTGACAGACATCAAGCCAGCCAACGTGTTCATCACCGCTACAGGCGAGGTGAAGCTGGGAGACCTGGGACTGGGACGCTTCTTCAGCTCCAAGACCACCGCCGCACACTCCCTAGGTAACACACACAAAAACACTCACAAGCACACAAAATCCCATTGAAAAACACAAAAAAAGCCTGTGACAGGCATATGAATTCTGTAAACACCCACAGGGAAACCCAATACACATACAGGTCCACACATCTACACACTGTACAGAAAGCACACACACGACTCCTCTAACAGTCGTAGGCCTATGGCAAGTGACTCCGCTATAGTCAACTAATTTGACACACACACACATATTTATTCTACTTTGTTCATGTGTTTCACCTAACCTCATGACCAAAAACACACATTGCTCTAAACGTCATAACCCTCTGAAGTCTTCAGTGGTGTTATGTGGACTGTGTCAATGTGCATTCCATAGGAACTGCACCCCTATTGATAAAACTAACACAAATGTATGGTTGTATTGGACATGTGAGGCATGCACTTCTATGTTTCCGTTCCACTCTCTGAATGATTCCGACTGTGTATCTCTCTTAGTTGGGCAGGATATCAACCCTGATAACATATCAACCCTGATAACATGGTCTTTAACCCATTAGATATTAATGAATTTTCCATTGTTGCCCTTTCAGAAACATGGTTGACTGAATAGACAGCCATGCTTTATGACACGTCTCCTTATAATGCTGTTCACCACTGTGGAACATCCAGAGTGGTAGGAGTGACCATTTTTGTTCATAAACGTTTTCAATTATTTACAAGAGAGGAACTCACACTTACATCTGATAACATTGATGTTGAATCTCTTTTCATAGAAATTCCCTCCTGTTCATTTTATGGTGGTAAAAAAGTGGTGATTGGATGCATCTATCGGCCACCAGATTCTGACATTGGTAGATTCATTGATATCCTTGCATCAACCTTGGATTTTATTAATAATGAAAATAAAATGTGTTTTCTATTGGGTGAATACAACATAAACATATTTAAAAGTGAGAACCACTCACTGACATCTGACTTCTTGAATATGTTATACTCCAGCTGTCTGTATCCCCTCATCTATACGCCCACAAGAGTGACCAGTTCATCTGCCACCCTTATTGATAATATGTTTTACAAATTCTTTGAATAATGTGGCTAATACAGGTATTTCTGACCACTTTCCAATTTTCCACTTCTCTTTGGCAGCTGGAAATGAACAGATGGGAATGATTAGTAGCATTAGATGTAGAATATTTAACAAAAGCAATTGTGAGCACTTTAAGATGTTGATTGATGATATTTCAGTCTGCTTACCAGACTTTTCTCACATCTTTCAATTCTGTATTTCACCCTTAGTTAAACCACATAAGAGAGCAGTAGAAGGGTTCTGGAAACCTTGGTTTACAACCGGTCTCAGAAAATCCTCAGTTAAAAAAAACTATTTGTATAAAAAGTTTCTCACAAATCCGTCTCCCCTTAATTCTGCAAATTACAAAAAGTATAAGAACAAATTTACTCACCTACTTCGGATATCCCCAAAAATATATTTTACTAACAAATTCCAAGAATCCTTAAATAATATAAAATCAACTTGGAAAATCATCAATCAACTGTGGAATAAGAGAAAGGCATCTACAACCATCCTATCTCAATTTATTGTTGGAAATAAGACCTATCGTGATTCTGATGTTATTTCATGTGAATTTAATAACTTTTTTTTTTATGTGGGTTCCTCTTATTAAAGAAAATAGAGAAAACTGATGGAATTATTATTGTTAAATCCCTTGGACATTAAGGGGCATTTCCCTTCTCTGCTTCAGTTTGATCCTCCTGATGTAATGGAGGTGATGGAGGTCATTGGTAACTTAAAGGTATCAGCAGCAGGTCATGATGAGAATGGTGGCTCTTTGGTGAAATCAGTGTCTTCTTCGATTACTGAGCATCTAACTTATATCTTCACCAGATCTATGCAAACTGGTATTGTTCCTAAAGATTTGAAAATTGCCAAAGTTATTCCCCCTATATACATCTGGGGATCCAAGATCTTTACAAATTATCGCCCAACATCTGTACTACCATGTCTCTGGAATTCTTATCTTCACATTAAAACATCATCATCCCTCAATAACTTCAAGTGAAGACAGTGAGCCTGATGAACCAAACTACTCAGTAATATTCTTCATATAGCCTAACTCTCACACACACACATTTAAACAAAACAAATAAATATATTTTTTGTGATTACTGATCAATTAATTTATACATTTCTAATTAATAGGTTTTTATTATCTGTTTTAACAAACCTTTATTATTTTTGTACTTATGTATTATATATTGTGCTTCCAACCACACCTGCACACCTTCTGTTGTTACTTGTTTTTATCTGTATTGTTGTCTATCACTTGTTTTCTTTGGTGCAAATAAATACAACTAAAAACTAAAACTAAACAGTAACCATGGGTATAGCCTCAGAGAGCAGCACCCTCTTTAGGTAGAGCTGGAAAGATGGACTGGGTTTTAGTGGGGTTTGGGATGGAGATGGAATGATTGTCGAACCAATAGATGGGCTGGGTTTTAGGGGGGTTTGGGATGGAGATGGAATGATTGTCGAACCAATAGATGGGCTGGGTTTTAGGGGGGTTGGGGCTGGAGATGGAATGATTGTCGAACCAATAGATGGGCTGGGATTTGGGGGGCTGAAGATGGAATGATTGTCGAACCAATTAGCGTATGATGCCTGTTGGTTTTGTGGATCGACTGTCACCCAAACAAAAGCAAGTATCAGTGTGTTGTCGCTAGGGAGGTGTTTTATATATTGGTATTTGATTCTCTTTCCATTATTAGCTGCTGGTCTTGGGGCCCTATTCAATAAAAAGTTGGCAAAATGATTTTGGGTATAATATAAAGATGCAGTAAGTCATCTCAGAAGCTAGCAGATTCATTACTTACCAACAACAGCTACAAATTCCACGTTTTGAAGTTCACTTTCCTTGTTTTGGCTAACAACACTCATGAATCTAGCAAATACGTTTTGTGGGTCAGAGTGCAGTATTTATTTATTTTCATAGCACAAATGTTTGTTAGCAGGTTTCTCACACTGGCTTTAGCCACGGAGGGAACAGGCCTACCCCGGCAAGTGCAAGGGGTGTGCCTAGCAACACGTTCCTCGGAGGAAGTCAAGTCAACGTCTGCATTGAGCGACAAAGTCCCATGATTTGTGAATCTGTTCGGGTCGAACAGCTAGCGCGACAGCTAAAATGGCTTTGAAAAAACAAAATTTCAGCTAATAGAGAAACATATCTAACTAAATAACTACATTATGGCATTCACTAATCATAAACGATTTACATATAATAGAAATGTTGGTACATTTGTGGACACAATTAATGTTTACTCAACCTTTAAGTGATTGTTCCTTTGGTGCTGTCCACATCCCCATTGGCAAATCAATGTGAATTGCAAAGTGTAGCTGTTGTCATCAGTAAAGCTACAGTGGGGAAAAAAAGTATTTAGTCAGCCACCAATTGTGCAAGTTCTCCCACTTAAAAAGATGAGAGAGGCCTGTAATTTTCATCATAGGTACAGGTTCTTTAAGAGGCTCCTCTGTCCTCCACTCGTTACCTGTATTAATGGCACCTGTTTGAACTTGTTATCAGTATAAAACAAGTTTCTCAATACTTTGTTATATACCCTTTGTTGGCAATGACACAGGTCAAACGTTTTCTGTAAGTCTTCACAAGGTCTTCACACACTGTTGCTGGTATTTTGGCCCATTCCTCCATGCAGATCTCCTCTAGAGCAGTGATGTTTTGGGGCTGTCGCTGGGCAACACGGACTTTCAACTCCCTCCAAAGATTTTCTATGGGGTTGAGATCTGGAGACTGGCTAGGCCACTCCAGGACCTTGAAATGCTTCTTACGAAGCCACTCCTTCGTTGCCCGGGCGGTGTGTTTGTCATGCTGAAAGACCCAGCCACGTTTCATCTTCAATGCCCTTGCTGATGGAAGGAGGTTTTCACTCAAAATTCATGATACATGGCCCCATTCATTCTTTCCTTTACACGGATCAGTCGTCCTGGTCCCTTTGCAGAAAAACAGCCCCAAAGCATGATGTTTCCACCCCCATGCTTCACAGTAGGTATGGTGTTCTTTGGATGCAACTCAGCATTCTTTGTCCTCCAAACACGACGAGTTGAGTTTTTACCAAAAAGTTCTATTTTGGTTTCATCTGACCATATGACATTCTCCCAATCCTCTTCTGGATCATCCAAATGCACTCTAGCAAACTTCAGACGGGCCTGGACATGTACTGGCTTAAGCAGGGGGACACGTCTGGCACTGCAGGATTTGAGTCCCTGGCGGCGTAGTGTGTTACTGATGGTAGGCTTTGTTACTTTGGTCCCAGCTCTCTGCAGGTCATTCACTAGGTCCCCCCGTGTGGTTCTGGGATTTTTGCTCACCGTTCTTGTGATCATTTTGACCCCACGGGGTGAGATCTTGCGTGGAGCCCCAGATCGAGGGAGATTATCAGTGGTCTTGTATGTCTTCCATTTCCTAATAATTGCTCCCACAGTCGATTTCTTCAAACCAAGCTGCTTACCTATTGCATATTCAGTCTTCCCAGCCTGGTGCAGGTCTACAATTTTGTTTCTGGTGTCCTTTGACAGCTCTTTGGTCTTGGCCATAGTGGAGTTTGGAGTGTGACTGTTTGAGGTTGTGGACAGGTGTCTTTTATACTGATAACAAGTTCAAACAGGTGCCATTAATACAGGTAACGAGTGGAGGACAGAGGAGCCTCTTAAAGAAGAAGTTACAGGTCTGTGAGAGCCAGAAATCTTGCTTGTTTGTAGGTGACCAAATACTTATTTTCCACCATAACTTGCAAATAAATTCATAAAAAATCCTACAATGTGATTTTCTGGATTTTTTTTTTCTCAATTTGTCTGTCATAGTTGACGTGTACCTATGATGAAAATTACAGGCCTCTCTCATCTTTTTAAGTGGGAGAACTTGCACAATTGGTGGCTGACTAAATACTTTTTTCCCCCACTGTATGTATTAATGATTGCTCAAGCCCCATGCACTTGTCTCATTTTCAAATGTACGATTTATTGTCAAAAAGCAGTTGTCTAAAACCAGACCCTTTTGTCTCAGTGGGGACACCGTACTACATGTCTCCAGAGAGGATCCACGAGGGCGGCTATAACTTCAAGTCAGACATCTGGTCCCTGGGATGTCTTCTCTATGAGGTAGGTTTACTGCTTTTTAATTTACATTTAGCAAACGCTCTTATCCAGAGCGACTTATAGGAGCAATTAGCGTTAAGTGCATTGCTCAAGGGCACATCAACAGATTTTTCACCTATTTTTCACTCAAAGTATCAATTAAACCAAATCCTGCTTGGCTGGGAGAAACATATCTAGATGGAGAGGCCTATGTAATTTTAGGGGAAACACTGATTACTATTCCCAATACAATTCAGTAGAAATTAGACAACATGAGAGTTTTACAGGCAGTTAAAAACTTGTGAATGCTACACATTTCAAATCAAATAAAATTGTATTTGTCACATGCGCCGAATACAACATCTGTAGACTTTACCATGAAATGCTTACTTACGAGTCATTTCCCAACAACGCAGAGTTAAGAAGTAAGAAAATTATCAATTATTATTATTAACTTTTTTTTGGGGGGGGGGGGGGGAGAGAATAGTAACACAAAATAACAATAACGGGGCTATATACATGGAGCACTGGTACCGAGTCAATGTGCGGGGGTACGAGGTAGTTGAGGTGATTGAGTTAATATGTACATGTAGGTAGGGTAAAAGTGACTAGGCAATTAGTATAGTTGGCAAGCCCTGCCACATCCGACGTGCGTTAAAGCTGGTGTAGTAGGATTGAATCATAGTCCTGTATTGACGCTTTGCCTGTTTGATGGTTCATCGGAGGGCGTAGTGTCCGGATTAGTGTCCCGCTCCTTGAAAGCGGCAGCTCTAGCCTTTAGCTCAGTACGGATGTTGCCTGTAATCCATGGCTTCTGGTTGGGATATGTACGTACGGTCACTGTGGGGACGACGTCATCGATGCACTTATTAATAAAGCCGGTGACTGATGTGGTAAACTCAATGCCATCGGATGAATCCCGGAACATATTCCAGTCTGTGCTAGCGAAACAGTCCTGTAGCTTAGCATCTGCTTCATTGGACCACTTCCGTATTGAGCGTGTCACTGGTACTTCCTGTTTGAGTTTTTGCTTGTAAGCAGGAATCAGGAGGATATGGTCAGATTTGCCAAATGGAGGGTGAGGGAGAGCTTTGTATGCGTCTCTGTGTGTGGAGTAAAGGTGATCTAGAGTTTTTTCGCTTCTAGTTGCACAGGTGACATGCTGGTAGAAATGATGTTAGATGGATTTCAGTTTTCCTGCATTCAAATCACTGGCCACTAGGAGCGCCGCCTCTGGCTGAGCATTTTCTTGTTTGCTTATGGCCCTATACAGCTCGTTGAGTGCGGTCTTAGTGACAGCATCGATTTGTGGTGGTAAATAGACAGCTAGGGAAAATCTAGATGAAAACTCTCTTGATAAATAGTATGGTCTACAGCTTATCATGAGGTATTCTAACTCAGGCAAGCATAACTTCCTTAATATTAGAGATTGCGCACCAGCTGTTGTTAACAGAGACACACTCCACCCCCCCCCCCCCGACCCGACCCGACGTTGCCGTTCTGTCCTGCTGGTGTACAGAAAAACCAGCTAGATTTGTATTTTCCATGTCCTTGTTCAGCCATGATTCGTGAAACATATGATATTACACTTCTTCAGATCACGTTGATAGGATAGTCTCGAACAGAGACTATCCTATCAAATAATTCCAGGTTATTCTCCAGTGATTGCACGTTCGCCAATAGAACGGAGGGTAGAGGCGGTTTATCCACTCTCCGACGTAGTCTAGTCAGGTATCCCGCACGCCGGCCTCTATAAGGCAGCCTCTTCTTCCTCCGAGTGTCAGGGATTTGGGACTGGTCTGCGATGATCAGTATGTCTTTCACCTCCGAATCATTGAAGTAGAAGTCCTCATCCAAATTGAGGTTAGTGATCATTGTTTTGATGTCCAGAAGCTCTTTTCGGTCATAGGAAACAATGGCGGAAACATTACAGTGCCTTCAGAAATAATTGTTTTAGTTGTGTTATAAGGTGGGATTAAAATGGATTTAATTGTCATTTTCTGTCAACGACGTACACAAAATATTCAAAGTAATGTCAAAATGGAAGAAAAATTTGAAAATTTGAAAAAATGTATGAAAAATAAAACGGTAATATACACTATATATACAAAAGTATGTGGACACCCCTTCAAATTAGTGGATTCGGCTATTTCAGCCACAACCGTTGCTGACAGCTGTATAAAATCAAGCACACAGCCATGCAATATCCATATACAAACATTGGCAGAAGAATGGCCTTACTGAAGAGCTCAGTGACTTTCAAAGTGGCACCGTCATAGGATGCCACCTTTCCAACAAGTCAGTTCGTCAAATTTCTGCCCTGCTAGAGCTGCCCCGGTCAACTGTAAGTGCTGTTATTGTGAAGTGGAAACGTCTAGGAGCAACAACGGCTCAGGCACGAAGTGGTAGGCCTGTTCGTCAGGAGCTTCATGAAATGGGTTTCCATGGCCGAGCAGCCGCACACAAGTCTAAGATGACCATGTGCAATGCCAAGCGTCGGCTGGAGTGGTGTAAAGCTTGCCGCCATTGGACTCTGGAGCAGTGGAAACGCGTTCTCTGGAGTGATAAAGCCCTGCAGCAATGTTCCAATATCTAGTTTAAAGCCTTCCCAGAAGAGTGGAGGCTGTTATAGCAGCAAAGGGGTGACCAACTCCATATTAATGCCCATGATTTTGGAATGCGATGTTCAACGTGCAGGTGACAACATACTTTTGGTCATGTAGTGTATCTTCATTACATAAATATTCAACCCAGAGTCAATAAATATTAGAATCACCATTGGCAGAGATTACAGCTGTGAGTCTTTCTGGGTAAGTCTCTAAGAGCTTTGCACATCTGGATTGTGCAACATTTGCACATTTATTGTTTAAAAAATAATTCAAGCTCAGTCAAGTTGGTTGTTGATCCTTGCTAGACAGTCTTGCCATAGATTTTCAAGACAATTTAAGTCAAAACTAACTCGGCCACTTAGGAACATTCAATGTCTTGGTAAGCAACTCCAGTGTATATTTGGCCTTGTGTTTAAGATTATTGTCCTGCTGAAAGGTGAATTTATCTCCCAGTGTCTGTTGGAAAGCAGACTGAACCAGGTTTTCCTCTAGGAGTTTGCCTGTGCTTAGCTCTATTCCATTTCTATTTACCCTAAAAAAAACTCCCTAGTCCTTGCCGATGACAAGCATACCCATAACATGATGCTGCCACCACCATGCTTGAAAATATGAAGTGTTACTCAGTGATGTGTTGGGTTGGATTTTTCCCAAACATAACGCTTTGTATTCAGGACATAACGTTAATGCCTTTGCCACATTTTTTGCAGTTTTACTTTAGTGCCTTATTGCAAACAAGATGCATGTTTTGGAATATTTGTACTGCTTTATAGTCACCATTGGCCTCATGGTGAAATCCCTGAGTGGTTTCCTTCCTCTTCTACAACTGAGTTAGGAAGGACGCCTGTATCTTTGTAGTGACTGGGTGTATTGATACACCATCCGAAGTGTAATTAATAACTTCACCATGCTCAAAGGGATATTTTTTACTTATCTACCAATAGTTACCCTTCTTTGCGAGGCACTGGAAAACCTCCCTGGTCTTTGTGGTTGAATCTGTGTTTGAGATTCACTTCTCGACTGAGGGACCTTACAGATAATTGTATGTGTGGGCTACAGAGATCAGGTAGTCATTCAACAATCATGTTAAACCCTATTATTGCACACAGTCCATGCAACTTATTATGTGACTTGTTAAGCAAATGTTTACTCCTGCACTTACTTAGGCTTGCCATAACAAAGGGGTTGAGTACTTATTGACTCAAGACATTCCAGGTTTTCAGTTTTTATTCATTTGTAAAAATGTCTAAAACATCATTCTACTTTGACATTATTGTGTGTAGGCAAGTGACACGAAATCACAATTTAATCCATTTTAAATTCAGGCTGTACCACAATAAAATGTGGAATAAGTCAGGGGGGTGTGAATACTTTCTGAAGGGACTATATGTACAAAAAAGTTTAGATCAGAGCAAAACATTTTTATAATTGCACAATTGGTCAGGAGCCCGTGATATGGCTGCTATTCCCTTCAGCGCCATTCCAGCTGGCATTCTTATGAGCTTCATGATATGTGGCACCCGGGTTGTGGTTAGGCATTTATGAGGCACCTGACAAGACATTGTATCTCACCTCAGTGTTGTATAGCGAGGCCAGGGAGTTATATGTGTGTGTGTGTGTGTATATATATATATATATATATATATATATATATACAGTGGGGAGAACAAGTATTTGATACACTGCCGATTTTGCAGGTTTTCCTACTTACAAAGCATGTAGAGGTCTGTAATTTTTATCATAGGTACACTTCAACTGTGAGAGACGGAATCTAAAACAAAAATCCAGAAAATCACATTGTATGATTTTTAAGTTATTTATTTGCATTTTATTGCATGACATAAGTATTTGATACATCAGAAAAGCAGAACTTAATATTTGGTACAGAAATCATACGTTTCCTGTACGTCTTGATCAGGTTTGCACACACTGCAGCAGGGATTTTGGCCCACTCTTCCATACAGACCTTCTCCAGATCCTTCAGGTTTCGGGGCTGTCACTGGGCAATACGGACTTTCAGCTCCCTCCAAAGATGTTCTATTGGGTTCAGGTCTGGAGACTGGCTAGGCCACTCCAGGACCTTGAGATGCTTCTTACGGAGCCACTCCTTAGTTGCCCTGGCTGTGTGTTTCGGGTCGTTGTCATGCTGGAAGACCCAGCCTCGACACATCTTCAATGCTCTTACTGAGGGAAGGAGGTTGTTGGCCAAGATCTCGCGATACATGGCCCCATCCATCCTCCCCTCAATACGGTGCAGTCGTCCTGTCCCCTTTGCAGAAAAGCATCCCCAAAGAATGATGTTTCCTCCTCCATGCTTCACGGTTGGGATGGTGTTCTTGGGGTTGTACTCATCCTTCTTCTTCCTCCAAACAAGGCGAGTGGAGTTTAGACCAAAAAGCTCTATTTTTGTCTCATCAGACCACATGACCTTCTCCCATTCCTCCTCTGGATCATCCAGATGGTCATTGGCAAACTTCAGACGGGCCTGGACATGCGCTGGCTTGAGCAGGGGGACCTTGCGTGCGCTGCAGGATTTTAATCAATGACGGCATAGTGTGTTACTAATGGTTTTCTTTGAGACTGTGATCCCAGCTCTCTTCAGGTCATTGACCAGGTCCTGCCGTGTAGTTCTGGGCTGATCCCTCACCTTCCTCATGATCATTGATGCCCCACGAGGTGAGATCTTGCATGGAGCCCCAGACCGAGGGTGATTGACCGTCATCTTGAACTTCTTCCATTTTCTAATAATTGCGCCAACAGTTGTTGCCTTCTCACCAAGCTGCTTGCCTATTGTCCTGTAGCCCATCCCAGCCTTGTGCAGGTCTACAATTTTATCCCTGATGTCCTTACACAGCTCTCTGGTCTTGGCCATTGTGGAGAGGTTGGAGTCTGTTTGATTGAGTGTGTGGACAGGTGTCTTTTATACAGGTAACGAGTTCAAACAGGTGCAGTTAATACAGGTAATGAGTGGAGAACAGGAGGGCTTCTTAAAGAAAAACTAACTGGTCTGTGAGAGCTGGAATTCTTACTGGTTGGTAGGTGATCAAATACTTATGTCATGCAATAAAATGCAAATTAATTACTTAAAAATCATACAATGTGATTTTCTGGATTTTTGTTTTAGATTCCGTCTCTCACAGTTGAAGTGTACCTATGATAAAAATTACAGACCTACATGCTTTGTAAGTAGGAAAACCTGCAATATCGGCAGTGTATCAAATACTTGTTCTCCCCACTGTATATATATATATATTCTTTTTTATTTTTACTGAGTTTTCAAACCAAATATAGTATGGAGAAAAGTGAGAATGTTGTTACTTCTCTCCACTTCAATTGTTGAAGTTTTTATAGTTTCCCTCCCCACTACTTCTTTGTTGTATGGACGTGTGTGTGTGTCTGTGTACGCATCCATGTTTCCTGCATGTGTCTACATGCTTGTTTGTGAGTGTGTGTGTGTGTGTGCGTGCGTGCACACACAAACATAACAGAAACAGCTCATTTTTACAGCTCACAATTCCATTATTCTGAATGCTGATGCCGCGACAGCGTTATTAAACTGTCAATAACAATGCTCCTTCAGTCAGTCGTGGACCTGGCATTCTCTGTTGATAAAGGCTAGGGGTTGCATCGCAAATGGCACCCTATTCCCTATATAGTGCACTACTTTTGATCAGAGCCCTAGGGGGCCCTGGTCATAAATAATGCACTACATAGGGAATAGGGTGCCATCTGGGATGAAGCCTAGAGCTCGCTGGGCCTAAGGAGCTGTGTCCTGTGTTGTGAGGGAGGCTGAATGGCCAGCAGTATGCCTCTCTCACATCTTCCATGCAGCATCACCAGGTCACTGCATGGAATGGAATTCTCAACTACTCTCTCTCTCTGTCGGTCTCTGCTTATACTTGCATATAAAATGTCTGTGTCTCCTCCTCCCCCTTCCTTGTCTCGCTCTCTCTCTCTCTCTATCTCTCCTCTGCCATGGCACAAACAATATCGAAATCAAGAAAGTTGATAGGGAGCTTCACAGAGTTTTGAATGGGAATCAGAGAGAGAAAGTCAATGTTAAAGTGATTTGATTTTCATTCCAAGTCTCTCGACAGACTGTTAAGATAAATGTTCAAATTGAGTAGCTGGCTAGCGGTTCTGGATTCTGAAATTACAATTCCACTGGACTAGAGCTATTTAGACTCAGATGCTTTTCCAAAGAAAGTACTGGAGAGCTATAAAGACCAGAGATATATAATCATATCTCATGCAGACACCATGATGATCGTCAAAGAACCCGGCCGATTGATATTCAGATACACTTAAGGTTGGAGCCATTATAACCACAATTCGAGCAGAACAGTGTGTGTGTGTGTGTGTGTGTGTGTGTGTGTGTGTGTGTGTGTGTGTGTGTGTGTGTGTGTGTGAGGGAGAGTGAAGACACGACAACGTACAATACATCGTTTTTCTTCCTCTCTCTCTCTCACACACACTTGAGCATGTACGCAAATACACACACCTGTTGCTAAGAGACCATTAGGTAAACAGAAGGGTTCCTTCCTTTGTGATTTAATGTTTTAGGGGTATTGTGTTGTAAAGGACAGTGCCAATGTCCATTGCTGTGGGTTTAGTTTCAGTCCATTAACATGTAGTCCAGAAAACGTACTGTATATGTTCATATATTAATTAATATTTAGAAACTTTGTATATATTAATAAATATGTAAATGTCTGAACATATAGTCTGTTTTTCTGCACCACAATGCTTTCTGAAAGACAAGCGGGTAGCAATATCCTTTCTGAAAGCATTGTATCTTAACAGTGCTGTATAGTTCCCCCTCCTTCCCTGTGTTTGTGTGTCCCCGATCCTCTCCCTTCGCCTACCCTCTGTCCCAAATCGATCCCTAAGGCCTATGCCCCATGCACTTGTGGAGATCTGAGAGCATTTGACAGATGTAAACAATATGGTAATAGCGCCCCCTTGCCCTCTGATAGGCTAGGTGGAAGTCTCACCATGTTGCTTATACCAATCATATCCTCTCAGATCTTCACAAGTGCATAGGGTTTAGAGGTCGATTTGGGATTGGGGAACTGATCACGCTAATGAGCATGGGTCACAGCTCGGGGTCAAAGGTGACAATAATTATCGGATTCCTCCCTATTAAAAATAGATCCATCTCTACCAGGCAAGTCCACTGACCCCTCTCACCATGAGAATGAGCGAAACAAGAGATTGAGAGAAAATAAGTAATGATGAAATGAATAATGATGAAATACATTTCTTAATATAAACTGGATGGTTCTAGCCCTGAATGCTGATTGGCTGAAAGCCGTGGTATATCAGACCGTATACCATGGGTATGACAAAACATGTATTTTTACTGCTCTAATTACATTGGTAATCAGTTTATAATAGCAATAAGGCACCTCGGGGGTTTGTGGTATATGGCCAATATACCACAGCTAAGGGCTGTATCCACGTTGCGTCGTGCCTAAGGAACATCCCTTAGCCGTGGTATTTTGGCCATATACCACACCCCCTCGGGCCTTATTGCTTAATTATAAAAAGAGGGTATAAAATGCTTTTTATTTATACTTTCATGATGTATGTACTGAGAAGCTCATATGGTCAGATGTCTGAATTGGCATCTTTAAATCTGCCTAATTTGTGATAATGATGGCTTGAGTTTAGCTTGAGTAAACTCCTAGCTACTGCAAAAGCTGTGCACCAGTCCAGTGTCCTGTCATTTTTCAATGGAATTAATATCCTAGCTAATGAGTCATCACAAGAGTAAAGCACACAGCATGGATGGCATATCACCCAGGTTACATAATCCACACAACCACTCCCTCCAAACACATAGTAGTATGTCCTGTATATATTAGCCTGTGTTTCTGAGCAATGACCAACCCAACATCCATACAACATAAATACTTTCAGGAAGGTGCACTTCCTTGCAGGCAGGAAGTGTAATACAGGATGTTGCTTCATCCTATTTTTATATAATTTTTTTGTACTTGTCCATTATTTCTCTCATCCACCCAATAACCACTGGTGTGATTTTGTTATTATAATGGCGTTGTTATAATCTAGAATATTTTTTCTATAACAGATGGCTGCGTTGCAGAGTCCATTCTATGGGGACAAGATGAACCTCCTCTCTCTGTGCCAAAAGATTGAGCAGTGTGACTACCCTCCACTCCCACCTGACCACTACTCTGAGAAGGTAAGAACAGGTCAGAGTAGAACCTCCAAGAACTCATTTGGAAGTTGCATTAAGTTGGTTTTCACACCGTCATTCTCATTGAAGTCTAAGAAGCGGTAGATATGTTCTATGTGCGCTATTTCTATTCTTCCCATTCTTAAGTTTAGTTTTTGCACACCAGCTTCAAACCAGCTTCAAACAGCTCCAAACAGCTGAAAATACAATATTTGTGGTTGTTGAAAATATATTTCACAGTGGTTTAGATGGTACAATGATTCTCTACACCAAGGGGATTCAACTCTTAGGTCCGGAGCCTTCTGGTTTTCTGTTCTACCTGGTAATTAATTGCACACACCTGGTGTCCCAGGTCTATGTCAGTCCCTGATTAGAGGGGAACAATGAAAAAATACAGTGGAACTGGCTTTGAGGTCAGAGTTGTGTGTGAAGGCTTTACACCAGGGGTGTCAAACTCATTTTAGCTCAGGGGCCACATGGAGGAAAATCTATTCCCAAGTGGGCCGGACCGGAAAAATCATGGTATATATAACTTAAAAACAACAACTTCAGATTGTTTTCTTTGTTTTAATACGATCAACATACAACATAAAGCTGGAGCCTGAGGACAGTGTGTCCAAAATAGTACAAGCACAACATCACTATTAATCATAAAACACGTCAAGTTTATTTGAACATTCTAAAGAAAAAGAACACACAAACACACAATGCCTCAGTGATTAACAGAGCTGTTTCACAGATCACAGAACTATATCAGGGTGTCATTTCTCAGGCAGAAATGTAGATAAAAATAATGAAATCTTGTTCCCCAAACAAGTGCAAGAACCACAGAGTCAAGAATAGGTTAAATATACAAATAAAATAAAATCAATTAAAAACAATAGCACATCAACATAAAAACATATAAACATAAAGCTGGAGCCTGAGGACAGTGTCCAAAAGCACAACATCACTATTAATCATAAAACACCTCAAGTTATTTGAAAGTTCTGAGGACAAAGAACACAAACATACAATGCCTCAGTGATTCACAGAAGTATATCACAGATCACAGAACTATATCAGGGTGTCATTTCTCAGGCAGAAATGTAGATAAAAATAATGAAATCCTGTTCCCCAAACAAGTGCAAGAACCACAGAGTCAAGAATAGGTTAAATATACAAATAAAATAAAATCAATTAAAAACAATAGCACATCAACATAAAAACATATAAACATAAATCTGAAAGCGTTGCTCAAACTCCCGTAACAGTCCCGTTATTTTATCTTTGAACTGCTTCATGTCTGCCACATGTTGGGTCGCGCACACATTTTTCAGACAGGGGAAGTGAGCTGCATCACCACCGGCAAGTTGCGTCTCCCACAATGACAGCTTCAACTTGAAAGAACGTATGCTGTCATAATACTGCGTGACAACTTTGTTGCGCCCTTGCAGCTGTTTGTTCAAGTTATTCAGGTGCTCTGTAACATCCACCATAAATGCAAGGTCCGGCATCCATTCTGCGGAATGAAATTCTAACACTGGTTTGCCCTTTTCTTCCATGAACTGTTCAATTTCTTCTCGTAAATCAAAGAAACGCCTCAGCACAGCACCTCGGCTTAACCATCTTACCTTAGTGTGGTATGGCAGGCCATAGATGTGGTCTTTCTCTCTGAGAAGGCTGTCAAACTGACGGTGATTCAGGCTTCTGGATCGGATGAAATTAACAGTTTGGATGACCACCTTCATTACGTTATCCATCTTTAATGACTTGCAACACAAAGCCTCCTGGTGCAAAATACAGTGAAAAGTCAAAAAATCACGTCCTCCATTTGCAGATTGCACTTTCTCTCTGAACTTTGTCACAACGCCTGCTTTTTTCCCGATCATTGAGGGCACACCATCTGTAGCCAGGCTGACAGCGCGGGACCAGTCCACTCCGACCCTGTCCAGCGCGCCGACGAGTGCGGTAAAAATATCAGCTGCTGTCGTTGTATCTGTCATCGGCACCAACTCCACGAACTCCTCGGTGACGGTCAATGTGTCATCAACTCCGCGGATGAAAAAATGGCCAGTTGTGCAACATCTGTAATGTCCGTGCTTTCATCAATTGCAACCGAAAACGCAATAAATGACTTTACTTTTTGCTTCAACTGGCTGTCCAAATCCACTGAAAGATCGGAAATCCTGTCTGCAACTGTGTTTCTTGTCAGGCTGATATTTGCAAAAGCCTGCCGCTTTTCAGGGCACACAATCTCCGCTGCCTTCATCATGCATGTTTTTACAAATTCACCCTCACTAAATGATTTTGAAGCCACTGCGATTTCAATAGCAATGAGGTAGCTAGCTTTCACTGCAGCGTCACTGATGTCTCGGCTGTGAGTAAACACAGACTGCTGTTTCTTCAGACCCGCCAACAGTTCATTCACCTTCTCTCATCTCCGCTGTCCTTGAAAGTTGTCATATTTGTCGGCATGAAGACTCACATAGTGGCGACGAAGGTTATATTCTTTCAGCACTGCAACATGCTCTGAACACACCAAACATACAGCTTTCCCATTCAATTCCGTGATTAAATAGGATGACCATTTTTCTTGGAACACTCTGCACTCTGCGTCCACTTTTCTCTTTTTTGACATAGACATATTGGGGCAATGAGGGTGCCAAAGCACATAATGTTAAAAGTAGAAGCCGTAATAAATATCGCGGGCAAAACAAAGTAGCTCATTGGCTGCACGTGCTTGACCTACTTGCTCTGCCCCGGTATAAACAGTTTGCTTGCTTAACACAATTGCTATTGCGCCATCCAGTGGACGCAATTGGAACAGCAGTTTATTTTATTGAAAAATTGCAGCGCATTTTTATACTAAACAAAAAACAAAACAAAAAAAATTATATATATATTTTTTTCAAAATCATCTCGCGGGCCGGATTAAACCCGTTTGCGGGCCTGATCCGGCCCGCGGGCCGTACGTTTGACACCCCTGCTTTACACTATACTTGCTTCTTTTGTCATAAACTGAAATTAGGCAAACTATTAGAATTTTAGCAACCAGGAAATGGCGGAGTGATTTCTGCATAGTGCATCTTGAGGTGATTTTCACACAATTCAGACAACGCCGCTACAGTATTTGATTTGCATTCCATTAGAGGTCATCGATGAAGATGTTAGCCTATGGCTTCATTATGCTGCTTCAATGTGCAACTCAAAATTAGCCAACTGGGAAACTGGGGGTACAACGATGCTACCCGTGTTCTCCTACTCATATTTGGAAGCCTGTTTTTTTTATGGTTTTGGACCTCAAGCTCTGAGTTATGACTCATCGGGTCAGTTTTTTTGTCCTGAGTTTCCGATAACTCCGATAGCACACAAGTTCGTCATTAGGCCTTTAAAGTTAGGTTTACTTTGAAATGGGACAAGAGTTTGTACTTCAGATAGCGAAAGAGAGCAAAAGGCCTCAGTCTGAGCCCCTCTCTTTTCAGTCGTTGGCAGTTTAAGAGAGCACAGTGTCAGAGACTGAATAGCTACAGCACTACACCACTGGCACAGTACGACAGAAGAGGCGCAAGGCTGACAGCACTTTAAATGAGGCCAGACAAATCCTTGTACACCATCACTCGACCGGATTAGCCTTCCCCACCATGCCTCTCCATCTCACCCTCTCTCTTGCACTTATTCTCTCTGGTGTAGCCCCTGTCTGCTTGCCTGCGTGTCTGCTTGCCTGCGTGTCTGCTTGCCTGCGTGTCTGCTTGCCTGCGTGTCTGCTTGCCTGCGTGTCTGTCTGCCTGCGTGTCTGCCTGCCTGCGTCTGTCTGTCTGTCTGCCTGTGTGTCTGTCTGCCTGCCTGCGTGTCTGTCTGTCTGCCTGCGTGTCTGTCTGTCTGCCTGTCTGCCTGTGTGTCTGTCTGTCTGCCTGTGTGTCTGTCTGTCTGTCTGCCTGTGTGTCTGTCTGTCTGCCTGTGTGTCTGTCTGCCTGCGTGTCTGTCTGTCTGCCTGCGTGTCTGTCTGCCTGTGTGTCTGTCTGTCTGTCTGCCTGCGTGTCTGTCTGTCTGCTTCTCCATCTCTCGCTTTTGTCCCATTCTCCTCGTCTTGTTCTGAGGGCAGCCCTAGTCTGTTCTCTCTCTTCTAGTGCTGCACCTGTCTCCCCTTTTCCATGTCTCTCCATCTCTCTCTCTCCCTCCCTCTCTCGTCTTGCTCCCTCTCCCTCCCTCTCTCGTCTTGCTCCCTCTCCCTCCCTCTCTCGTCTTGCTCCCTCTCCCGCCCTCTCTCGTCTTGCTCCCTCTCCCTCCCTCTCTCGTCTTGCTCCCTCTCCCTCCCTCTCTCGTCTTGCTCCCTCTCCCCTGGTCTTGTTTTTTCGTTGAGTGAAGTGACATCTCGGTGTTAGCTGCTTTTGGCGATTTAAAGGTCAGGACTCCAACAGCTCGTGTCGCCACTCAAATCAGAGCTCTGGAAATGGGGTTTAATGACAGGCGCAGGACACGCAGTGTCACTGAGGTGTTTCTCCCCCTCCCCCAATCGCCTCTGATTGGCATTAGAGGCCCTCTTTCTGTCGAAACTGACAAAACAACAAGGCACAGACCAACTACATTACTCATGCTTTGGGCACTTCCTGCAGCTGACAAAATAAGTCTTTGTTCGCCAATTCGCTGAAGCTTCTGGGTTTTAAAATGCCAAAATGTCTTGTGATGAAATGTTAAAGTCAAAGAGGTCAGAAGAGATCTGATCCATCCTTGTGTGGTTCAGTTGCACAGTTTAACTTGATCTGTGCTCTGGAGTCCCTTGGTTAAGAAGTTATGATCTTCTAAATGACAGCTGCTTCACCCTTAGCTATGGGCAGACTCTCCCAATGTATCATATGTTCACGGACATGGAAAAGCATTGAACTTTGAACTTAGCTTTAACAATGACATTTCTTTATGCAGGAGTTTTGAAAGTCCTCTTCGGTCTGTGACTTCTCTCATATGTTCATGTTAGAATATTCTTGTTGGGCTGTTATGTTTCGTACATTAACCAATAAAGTGAATGTCTTGTGTCGTCCACAGTTGCGAGACCTGGTCAGCATGTGCATCAAGCCCGACCCGGACCAGCGCCCTGACATCGTGTTTGTTCTGCAGATCGCCAAACAGATGCAGCTGTGGACCTCCAGCACTTGAGTCCCCCCCCCCCCCGCCTCCCCTCCACTCCCATCCCCTCCACTTACCTCCTCAGTCCTCCGTGTGGACCCCCATCCTGACTGAACCTCAGACCACCAGACCCACTGCCAACCTTGGTCTCACTAGGACCAGGTTGTTTAGCTCACGTCTCAGAAATCGAGGAACTGATGAGACGATCGAGAGACTTTGGCATGACTGGACTGTATTTTTTTCTTTATCTTCAAATGAGGACTTAGACCTAATGCCGCATTCACGTCACATCGGAAACTCGGGACCTCCAAATTAATTGTGTAGAGCTTCCCATTGGTTGATTCTGATTCTGATCCCCCCCCCCCAAGTGGGAAATTCGGGATCTGCCAAATTTCAGAATTTCCAACATGACGTGAACGCGGTTTAAGTCCTTGTTTTTGTCCTCAATGACCTGGGGAGTCGCTTCGGCGGTGGTCATTGGAAATTGTGTTTTTAGACTGTTGCGGTGATTCCGGCAGAAGGTGACCGCATCGTCTGGCCTCTTCGCTAACAGGAGAGAGCCCTGTCTCACAATGTCACAGAAGGTGACCGCATCGTCTGGCCTCTTCGCTAACAGGAGAGAGCCCTGTCTCACAATGTCACAGAAGGTTCTCGCATCAGCTAGGGTTGCATTCCAAATAGATCCTCGGTCTCTTTCAGGTAAACCGTGTGAATTGAAGGCCTAAATAGAGAGCTCTTTATTTTTCTGCTTTGTTTTAGTACACACGTTTAACCTTGCGTTTAGAAATCATGCTTCTTTTTATGTTGCTTTAAATAACTCGGATCTGTATTTTGCATTCATTGTGTAGTGACTTTTGTGATCCTAAGGCGGCATTCAGTTAAGCGGACTTTGTTTCATAATTAACCATAAGATAATACATGCAAAACATTTGAGTCAGCGTTAGGTCCTCCCAGGTCACACCTCTAGTGAGTTCTCTGCAACATGAGAAGATGCTTGCTACAACAACCAAGCAACGCTGGTTTGAAATGGACTTCAGGACTTGATAACATGTCTCCCTTTTCAAGGACCTCAAATGGCATAACATACATTTTTTACAGTGCCGATTAGCCATATATTCAATATAGAATGTTGTCAAGGCTTATGGCCTGAGCTTTGTAAAACTTTAGATTTTTCATTGTTTCTTTTCGTTATTTGCAGGAAACTGCTTGGGTGGGGGGGTGTTATGCTGTTGCTTGACGCAATGCCATATTGTAATTGCGTTTATAGATCATAAAAAATGCACAGTTGACTGTCCACTGATGACTTCGTTCAGAGAAGGGTTTTAATTTAAGTCAAGAGATTTACTGTGAAAAGATTTACATCATGTAGAAACAGCGAGAAGAACCGTTACAATAGTGCCGTAGAATCATTTAGAAAATGTTTTTGCCTTGTCAGCACTATGCGGCAGGTAAACAGACGCTAGATAGAGGGTAAGTGATTGAGTCAAAGTTTACTAGCTTAGAAGACTGCAAAAACCTCCGTTCTAATATGTGCTTGTAAAATATCTAGACTATTCTTTGTAATGATTTTTCACTCAAAAGTAGTGTGTAGGCTATTATGGTTTCATTTTGTAATTGTACCTTCCTGTGGGGATTTTACATGAATTTTGGTGATTTTGTTGAATCACGTTCAAGTGTTTCCCTTTTTGCATTTTGTAGTAGATAAAAGGTTTATAAAATATAAATTCTTACATTTGATCTAATTTCAATTCCTTTCTTACCCGAAGTGTGTTTGCGTCATAAGACAGTAAGTTGTATTTAACAACCACCAATGAATAACACCCTACAATGTAAGCTGTTAAAATAAGGAATTTGATAGGTGACTTCATTTACAAGGGTTAAGGAATATTGTGCTATATATTGACTAGACAGCTGGCAAATAGAGACATCCACCAGACCCACATCGTCGTCTGCAACGAGGTGGTAGTTCACGCAGTGGGATCAATGAATTCACCAGCACACATTCTGATACAATTCATATTTCCTGGTTCTAAAAAATAGATTTCCTAAAACAGACCGACTTGTTCTCCTCCATTGTTCCCTCAAACTTCAATAAATTATAACAATTCACGTGTTTTTTCAAACAGCCAGCCAGCTAAGCAATTACATACTATTTGAGACTGCATATTCACAAAACACTTAGACATTTAAGACTCTCCTCAACAATGCAAACTTTATTGTAAACCATGGAAAAACATGCCATCTCCACTGAAGGAAGTAAGGGTGAATTTGGGAAGTTACAACAGGAAAAACATTATCAGAATGTTACAGTGAGGCTTCAAGAGGTATCCATAGTCTGTACAGTCTCCTGTACCACCTCCAGATCCAATTTGGTCACGGCCTTCGTCAGGACTCCGGTTGTTCCTCGCTTGTACTTGTAATTACCGGTTCTGATAGGAAAAATAAAGGAATTAGTTTCCTAAAAAAAAAATTTATACAGCAGAGACTGGTCTGATGAGCCTCTGGGAGCTAGTTCTTGGATGTAAAATGCAATGTAAAACACAAAAATGGCTTCCATGTGTCACGTGACTCTGGAGAACACATTTTTTCTAGCACTGCGCCACAGGGCTTTTTGGGGATTACGACAAAAAACAACCGTGCAAATTAGTTATGTGAAATTAAACAAGCAGCAGAGGGCAAGAGAAGCACAAACTTGCTGGGTTAAGTGGGTTAGTAGTCACACAGAGTACTCAAAGGTGGGTGAGGCAAAACGCTATGGTTAAAGTCTAGTGCACTCCACACAGAACCAGGTATTTATTACTCACTGGTGGGGCAAGGCTTCTAGCTCATACACACATCTTCAAACAGAACAGGCCAAAGGGATGTCATTCGCCGCGCCATTACAGATTATTTATTACCAACAATGCAACTCAAAGCATTCTTAACAGATTAAAAAGGCCACAAATGATTAGAACTCATTCAGAAATTGGATGATTAATAACGATGCACTGCTGTGGTGCAAAACATTCTCTGTCATGGGTGAATAAGGGGTTGGGAAGGAATAATACTCAAACCATGCACAAGTTTGTGTTATTTGTTATTGTGCTTGTATTGACGAGGCAATCCAGTCAGCAAGCAACTGCTCTCCAGATTGAGTGAGACTGCTGTGACCAAGTGGGACCAATAACACTGATTGGACATGGGAACCACGGACGGTACATTAAGGGGACAAGTGAAGGGACATTATGAGGACAAGTAATTGATGACAATATGTAGACAAATTATGGGGCATTATGGGGACTTGATGGGAGATTGTGGGGACTGTTGGTGGGTAGGTGGCCTTACCTGACACCCTTCTTGTTGACCATGTCGTGAGGCCTCAGGTAGTCCACCCTGCCCTTGGTGATGACACACAGGTCAATGTTGCTGCCGGAGCCAAGGTCGTTGAAGATGCCGGCTGCGATGGCGTCCCGAACCAGCCGCTTGGCATCTTCCTCCTGAGGAGAGGGAAAATGACAATCATTATTGTAAACATGATCAATATCACCTCTTCATGTATTGAGTGAATTAATCCAATGCTTATTCCACTACTGCTCAAGATGGAAGGGATAGAGGAGCCCTAAATAGAAACCTTCCGCACAAGTCTGTCACATGGTCGTGTTTGGATCAAATAAGCTATAGCTGCTGCCTCTTATAAAAGAAGACAACTCAAGCTGAGCAAGAAGTAATGAGTGGGGATTCCCACCCATCTACAAACACCATGGGAAAAGCATGGGCTCCCTCTATTGGCCATCACCGCTAACAACAGTAGAGCCTTCCTGAAGTACTGTGGAGCTAAATGCTAATTTCGAGCGTCCCTCTCGAGGCCCTGTGATAAATGCATCCGTCACATCATGCAAGATAAATGGTCCTCCTCAGCCTGAGCGTTTTAACACAATGGCTAACGGAGGAGGAGCCGTGCTCCCAGGTGAGCTCTACCAGAGACTCTCCACAGTGGAGGACATCGACACCTCAGCGCTCTTCATCTGATATCTGGGAGGAAGAGCGCTTCATAATTCACCTTGGCATATAATGGGAGCGTGAGGAGTTTAGAGACCCATTCTGACAAAAATATATAAATACAATTAAAGACTAAAAGCGGTGTGTCTGTTGTCTGAGTGGTAAAGTTCAGCCCTGCTCCGGGAGCATTAAAGACCAGCACCATCCCTCTGGTTTGACACAACTTTTTTTTTTTAACGGTTTGACTATGTTAAGGTACCTGATGTTGCAAGACTGAGTATGCCTTCATGGGACACATATTGTTCATGTACTATGTTTTGTATAAAAATATCTGCTAAATAACCATATTTAGACATTGCTTGGAGGCTGTCCACAAGAACACCATAGTTACGATCCCACACTCACAGTTACAATTTCCACGGTTGTTCAATATATCTTATGCTAATTTCACCATTGTTTTTACCTCCACTAGGATTGAATAAGGTTAACTTGGTTTGAAGTATAACCCTGCAGAGAGAAATGACTACAGTGATTAAACAAGATGGGAGCCGCCAAAATGTATTTATATCATTCCGACATCCTAAACAGGCAAAGCGTTCCCGGTAGGGATGTATCTAATATCCACTAGCTTCAACAACAGCCTGTGTCTCATCTAGTATGGAAGAGATTGGTTTAGGTTTGCATATTTTAGGGACTAGGGTGTCTCTCAGCTCCACAGCAGCTGCATGGATTAAGCGCTCTCCAGACTAGGCTGAATAATTGATTAAACCGTGGACACACGGACGCTTTGTAGAAACATAGCAATCTCATTCTCACGCACACCAGTACCACACACACCTTGTGTTTTTTTAAACAGCACCACTCGAGTTACACAAAACCTCACAGTCCCTGGCCGCTGGGTGAACCACACTAAAGCAGAGGTGTGTGGTACTGGTGTGCATGAGAATGAGATTGCCATGTTTCTACAAAGCGTCCGTATGTCCACAGTTTCATCAATTATTCAGCCTAGTCTGGAGAGCGCTTAATCCATGCAGCTGCTGTGGGGCTGAGAGACACCCTAGTCCCTAAAATATGATTTATGATACAGGAGAGACAAAGACCATCAAAAAAGCTGCGTCTTAAACCATTTCACCTGCATTTTATATTGAAAGGTAAGTGTTGTTTTTTTTGCTTCAAATGGATAGATCAGGGGCGTGCAACTCTAGTTTTTCATCACACAAAATACATTTATGCAAAACATTCGGCATAAAAAAAATAGCATTGTTTTTATTAGATGACAACAGAAGTGCAACGCTATTTGGCTAGCAGCCACACAGTAAGTTAGATTATAATGAAAGTGCAAGGTATTTATTGCAAAGACGATGCATGGCCATCAGATATATTATGTTTACCATAGAAAGAATGTAGCCAGCTCCATTTAATGTTTTACATTAAGTTGATATTGCACTTTAACTTGCTAAAACTACCAGAGAAAAGTAGCCATCGCCTCTTCCTGTCACCCAAAAAATGTTTTTTTTGTTTTAGTTCAATTTGGAGTCAGATAGTTTCACTATAGTTTTAGTTATTCAAACTGGTTTGTTAATTATTTTATTTCAGTTCACTAAATAGTTTTTTCACGCCATATAATCATGATATCGTTCAACATGGCTGCCAGCTCTGGGTTGGACTTAAAATGTCATTGACCCTGAGAAGAATATGAAGTGGTCCATCTAGCTAAGTCAAATCAAACATGTTTATTATGTACCGTATAGGAGACAACCCGAAATATCCTTTCTGTAAACTGAAAAGCTCAGTTTGAGAGACCCATCTCAAGTGAGACTCGAGTGAAATAAAAATGCACACTTAAGTGCGTAAACGCACACTTGAGACATGTATTCCCCTGCAATCAGTGTGTGAACAACACAACTGCTGCCTCCTGCCCCACATTATAATACAGCCTCCCCACGGCACCAACACACACCTCAATATTTCATAACCATATTAAATATGCCACAGAAGACAGTGTTCAACATCTGCCGTCTTCAGGGTATTGGCGACCCTCGGGAGTGGCAGTGGGGGTGGGGTGCAGGCTTGATCTCTAATTGGGCCGCGTGCCAAATAAAAGCAGCAGTTTACTACACCGCTTTCCCATGGAGACCCCTTTACCAGACACCCCTTTACATATTGGTACGCAGCCGGTACTCCCCCTCCCCGAACTTCTTGTCATATTCCATTTGTAATAACTAGGAGTCGTGTTGAGTGTTGCGTTTGGTGATGCAGGAAGGGGAGGAAAATAACAGTGCGTGTTCAAGCTGTCTGTTCTGTTTTAGAGCCATTTGAACTTGCTGCTAATGATATAAAAGCAGGTCTGGGGGGGGGGGGGGGGTCAAGAAAACGCAGAATAAAAAAATCTACAAGTCAGTCAGATGCTCTTTACTGTTCATCATCAAAATCTGTTTTAGCGACATGTCAATACACTGCCATGTCACCTAGCGTTTAACCAAACACACAACGGAGCCCCTTCTGGCACAGTTACGACTGTTAACAGATAAGCATGTCTGTTGTCGGAGCAGATCCCCAGTTGAGCCTGCAACATCACTCACCTCTAAGATCATTAGGCTCAGTAAGAGATTTACAACAAAACAAACAAAAACTATTCATGATGTCGAGGAAGGATAAGCAGGGTTAGTGTTTCTTGTCCGAGAGAGAGTATATACAGTGCCTTGTAAAAGTATTCATCCCCCTTGGCATTTTTCCTATTTTGTTGCATTACAACCTATAATTTAAATGGATTTTTATTTTATGCAATGGACATACACAAAATAGTCCAAATTGGTTTCAAAAAATTCTAAAAAATAAACAGTGGTGCGTGCATATGTATTCACCCCCTTTGCTATGACGCACCCAAAATAAGATCTGGTGCAACCAATTACACTCAGAAGTCATATAATTAGTTAAAGTCCACCTGTGTGCAATCTTAAGTGTCACATGATCTCAGTATATATATATATATATATATATATACATACACACATATACACACACACACACCTGTTCTGAAAGGCCCCAGAGTCTGCAACACCACTAAGCACCACCAAGCAAGCACCATGAAGATCAAGGATCTCTCCAAACAGGTCAGGGACAAAGTTGTAGAGAAGTACAGATCAGGGTTAGGTTATAAAAAGAATATCCGAAACATTGAGCATCCCACGGAGCACCATTAAATCTATTATTAAAAAATTGAAAGAATATGGCACCACAACAAACCTGCCAAGAGAGGGCCGCCCACCAAAACTCACGGACCAGGCAAGGAGGGCATTAATCAGAGGCAACAAAGAGACCAAAGATAACCCTGGTCCATAGGACCAATTTAAGCCGTACACTCCACAGAGCTGGGCTTTACGGAAGAGTGGCCAGAAAAAAGCCATTGCTTAAAGAAAAAAATAAGCAAACACGTTTGGTGTTTGCAAAAAGGCATGTGGGAGACTCCCCAAACATATGGAAGAAGGTACTCTGGTCAGATGAGATTCAAATTGAGTTTTTTGGCCATCAAGGAAAACGCTATGTCTGGCGCAAACCCAACACCTCCCATCATGCTGTGGGGATGTTTTTCCATCGGCAGGGACTGGGAAACTGGTCAGAATTGAAGGAATGATGGATGGCGCTAAATACTGGGAAATTCTATAGGGAAACCTGTTTCAGTCTTCCAGAGATTTGAGACTGGGACGGAGGTTAACCTTCCAGCAGGACAATGACTAAGCATACTGCTAAAGCAACACTCGAGTGGTTTAAGGGGAAACATTTAAATGTCTTGGAATGGCCTAGTCAAAGCCCAGACCTCAATCCAATTGAGAATCTGTGGTATGACTTAAAGATTGCTGTACACCAGCGGAACCTATCCAACTTGAAGGAGCTGGAGAAGTTTTTCCTTGAAGAATGGGCAATATTCCTAGTGGCTAGATGTACCAAGCTTATAGACATACCCCAAGAGACTTGCAGCTGAAATTGCTGCAAAAGGTGGCTCTACAAAGTATTGACTTTGGGGGGGGTGAATAGTTATGCACGCTCAAGTTCTGTTTTTTTGTCTTATTTCTTGTTTGTTTCACAATAAAAAATATTTTGCATCTTCAAAGTGGTAGGCATGTTGTGTAAATCAAATGATACAAACCCCCCAAAAAATCCATTTTAAATTCCAGGATGTAAGGCAACAAAATAGGAAAAATGCCAAGGGGGGTGAATACCTTCACAAGCCACTGTGTGTGTGTGTGTGTATATATATATATATATATATATATATATATATATATATATATATATATATATATATATATATATATATATATATATATATATATATATATATATATATATATCTCAACTCTGGGGAAGTGTATAGGCCTAGAAGAGACTGACACTTTCACGCTGTCTCATATACCCTCCTCAGCCCCAAAGAGGGGCACTTCATAAATCAGATAGACTGGTGGAGTGGCACTCTGGCTATTGGTCATCCATCTTACTAGGCCCAGGGCCTGTACTCTACTGCTCTCTGGGGGCCCAGAGGAGGAGGGTTGAACAGAACTGAACCAGGCCATGACAGGAAGGAACAGCACCTCAACCCCAGCCTGCTACACAGGGGAGGAGAGGAGGGAAGAGGAGAGCGAGTGATATAAGGGTTGAAGATGAGGAGAGGGAGTACACTAGGGGGGGGACAGCAGAGCACTTTTCTTGGTGTATGTGCATGCACTCAAACTAGATGACCACTGCCCCAATGATAGGCAGTCCATGACCCCAATCTCCACCCTCAATAAGAAACACCTGAACCCTTCAATTATAACTACTACAAAACCCTCCACGTCCCCGTTATTGCCTTTAAATCAAATCAAATTGTATTTGTCACATACACGTGTTTAGCAGATGTTATAGCGGGTGTAGCGAAATGCTTGTGCTTCTAGCTCCGACAGTGCAGTAATATCTAACAATTTCACAACATATACCCAATACACACAAAACTAGTAAGGAATGGGATTTAAGAATATATACATATATATCGACAGAGCGGCATGGACTAAGGTACAGTAGAGTATTATAGAATATAATGCAGTATATACATATGAGATGAGTAGTGCAAGATATGTAAACATTATTAAAGTGACTAGTGTTCCATTTCTTAAAGTGGCCAGTGATTTCAATAGGCAGCAGCAGCCTCTAATGTGCTAGTGATGGCTATTTACCAGTCTGATGGCCTTGAAATAGAAGCTGTTTTCCATTCTCTCGGTCCCAGCTTTGATGCACCTGTACTGACCTCGCCTTCTGGATGATAGCGGGGTGAACAAGCAGTGGCTCGGGTGGTTGATGTCCTTGATGATCTTCTTGGCCTTCATGACAGCGGGTGCTGTATGTCTCTTGGAGGGCGGGTAGTTTGCCCCCGGTAATGCGGTTGTGGGCGGTGCAGTTGCCGTACCAGGCAGTGATACAGCCCGACAGGATGCTCTCAATTGTGCATCTGTAAAGGTTTGTGAGGGTTTTAGGTGCTTGAGGCGTCACTACAGACCCCCTGGTTCGATTCCAGACTGTATCACAACCGGCCGTGATTGGGAGTCCCATAGGGCGGCGCACAATTGGCCCAGCGTCGTCCGGGTTTGGCCGGTGTAGGCCGTCATTGTAAATAAGAATTTGTTCCTAACTGACTTGCCTAGTTAAATAAAGGTAAAATAAGCCGAATTTCTTCAGCCTCCTGAGGTTGAAGAGGCTCTGTTGCGCCTTCACCACACTGTCTGCGTGGGTGGACCATTTCAGTTTGTCGGTGATGTGTACGCCAAGGAACTTGAAGCTTTCCACCTTCTCCACTGCGGTCCCGTCGATGTGGATAGGGGGGTGCTCCCTCTGCTGTTTCCTGAAGTCCACGATCATCTCCTTTGTTTTGTTAATGTTGAGTGAGAGGTTATTTTCCTTGCACCACACTCCCAGAGCCCTCACCTCCTCCCTGTAGGCGGTCTCGTCATTGTTGGTAATCAAGCCTACGACTGTTGTGTCCTCTGCAAACTTGATGATTGAGTTGGAGGGATGCTTGGCCACGCAGTCATGGGTGAACAGGGAGCTTCTGTTAAATGGGCGGCAGGTAGCTTAGTGGTTAAGAGCATTGTGCCAGTACCGAAAGGTCGCTGGTTCTAATCCCCGAGCACTTAACCCTAATTGCTCCTGTAAGTCGCTCTGGATAAGAGCGTCTGCTAAATGACTAAAATGTAAAAATGTACAGGAGGGGGCTGAGCACGCACCCTTGTGGGGCCCCAGTGTTGAGGATCAGCGAAGTGGAGATGACTGGTCCTCTGTAGCTCAATTGGTAGAGCATGGCGCTTGTAACGCCAGGGTAGTGGATTCGATCCCCGGGACCACCCATACGTAAAAATGTATGCACACATGACTGTAAGTCGCTTTGGATAAAAGCGTCTGCTAAATGGCATATTATTATTTATTTTATTATTATTATTATTATAGATGTTGTTTCCTACCTTCACCACCTGGGGGCGGCCCGTCAGGAAGTCCAGGACCCAGTTGCACAGGGCGGGGTTCAGACCCAGGGCCTCGAGCTTAATGATGAGCTTGGAGGGTACTATGGTGTTGAATGCTGAGCTATAGTCAATGAACAGCATTCTTACATAGGTATTCCTCTTGTCCAGATGGGATAGGGCAGTGTGCAGTGTGATGGCAATTGCATCGTCTGTGGATCTATTGGGGCGGTATACAAATTAAACCCTCCACGTCCCCGTTATTGCCTTTAATTCAGTAAAGTCGCTCTGTGACAGGCGTATCTGGGGAATTTGCTACAGTATGTGCCAAGAGCAACAACCACAGCAGCCTTCCGCCGTCTTCAAATGGATGTTAATTATCAGCATGTTTACTCCATTGAAACGTTGCAAATTGATCACCTGAAAGCCCTGCTTCAATGGCACGAAAGAGAGGGGGAACCACTGTGCTGCACTCAACTCCTCTAATCCCCCCCATTACAGTTTTTCTATTATTTTTCTGGTTCCCTCCGTTATCTTGGCACCAATTGTGCTGCTCATTTGCAAGTGGATTGGTGCTGTGGGGTGGTGTGGCTCCGGGACAGGTAGCTAGCTAACACCCGTTGAGGGAGTTGAGACCCCCGTGATGTCTGCTGCTTTGCTCTCTCCGGCTAGGATAAGTCTCCATTATTCAGGTTTATCCCCCATAAAACACAGCAGCATTCCGATAACTCGCCCTCTGCAACCCAACTGAAGATGTGCTTATAGCAAAAACGACAGTGGCATATTTCTGCTTCCATGTTCAGCAAAGCCTTTGATGGCACTTAAGAGGGTAAATGCATCATTTCCTCTTTGGGTGAATCAGAGAGCGAGAGAGAGGCAGGATGTGTACGGACACCAGTGTGCGACGGAGGATAAAAGAGATACTGTGTGGGTTTGTCCGTGTGTTTGCATGATGTGTGCAGGTGTTTGAGCGTGATCATGTCCTAGTGTGTGTACGTAGCATTATTACATGCTTGTGTGATAGTTTGCGCGACAGCGTAGGGATGTGTTTGCGTGATACTGTGTATGTATGTAGGGCTGGCACGGTAATTGTATAGTCATGTAACCAACGATTATGGATGAAAACAATCATGAAAATAACCCTCATAACTAGGGTGACCACATATCGGTCATTCCATGACCATCACAGCCCTATGTGTATGAGCATGATTATTTGTGTGTATGTGTGTGTGTTTGCGTGTGTGTACCAGAGGAATTTTTACTGGGCCATTGGTTTGGAGGCAGTCTGTCTGTAAGCTTGGAGAAGTTTAATGGCAGTCCACTGAGAGAACTGTGGCCCCTTCTCTAACCATTAACACACAGGGTCTGTCAGTGACCGAGCCATACATCCAAACAGCACCATATGGGAGGGAGAGTTAAACGCTGGAGTCCAACAGGACAAAGTGGCTTAGATTCATATGGTCGTAACATGACTATTCATACCGTTGACCCAGGGCTTCTCCAAATCCACAGAGAAGCTTCACAATGATGCAGTGGGGGTTAAGGTAAAGCAGGTCTATATTTTCTGCTGTTGTAAGCATAGTTGACTTGTTTCAAATTGCAGATTTGTTTAGACTATTATTTTGGTTTAAAATAGGAGGGAAAGTAAGTACATTTTTCATTATACAGACGAGATACGGCCATGTTTTCCTCCATGTTGATACATGAAGATGATGCGTGTGGTGGATGTACAAAATGGCAGATGGGTCAGGTCCAACTCACCTCCATGTCTTGCTTATAGCGGTCCTCAAACACAGCCATGGCAGCCAGAGAGCCAGAACCTGGGAGAGAACAGAGAAACACAAAAACGGTATGGTTAATGACTGTTGGAGTGACCAGAATTAAACCATCCGACCCAAAATAATTACACCAGTGACCAAGACGAGACTAAGGGTCAGCGACTAAGACGTGGGCCGAATGGTTTACGACAGTCGCAGAAGAAAAGTAAAATGTTGAGGACAAAACAAAAGTTAGAAAAACACCACTTTCAAAAACGCTTACAATGGTCTCTCAAAACTCCCTACTGGTAACCATGACTGAATGTCAGGTTTCAGCTGACTTTGTTCATTTCGAACGCCCTCTTCTTAAATAAAAAAAAACTATGTAACGACGCACGTAGAGTCTCCAGCGTCTATTTTCTAAAGCGCCTCAGACGTGTCGGGCAATTAGCCCGCTGAAGAAAGTGCTTATCTGTGACAAAAGCAAGAAGCAAAAAGCAGGAAGTTGAAAAATCCCTTTGTTTTGGTGGAGATTGGCCATTAGGACTCTCTACAGCTGTGTCTCTTTTACAACAGAAGAGTCTCATTTTCACCCATCCCTTCTCCCCCCTCTCCTTAACCCCACAGCATCCATCATGCCATCCTCCTCTCCGTGTGTGGCCACTGTCTGGTGTTTTATAGCCAGGTTGCCGGGGGAGTCATTAAGGAGTCGCACAGGCTGAGTTTCATTGTGATTTGCCAGTACGGTGGAAGGTGAAGAGGAGTTTAAAGGCCTGGAGACCAGTGCACCATCTAATGGTTCTTCATAAGTCATGAACTAGGCATGAACGATAGAGGTAAAGAGGTCGACTTAAAAGCGGAACAAAATGCTTGATAGCATGGCTGTTGGGCCAAAGCCTCACACAAGGTTTATCCAAAGTCTTCACTCAAACATGAATGTTTTTTGTGAGCCATAGTAAGCGCACACAGGCATTCTTGTCTCGAGTTTGTTATGGCAACAGAAAACACAAATTACCATTTCTTATTGGACAAGTCCCGATGGCACCTCCCTGTAACACTCTGGTTCAGAGAGTTTCCTTCCGCTTCGTGCTTACTGAACATGACTCTGGTTACAATGGTTACCCTGGCTCATCATTCACTGGGCTCTACTGGTTACCCTGGCTCATCAGTCACTGGGCTCTACTGGTTACCCTGGCTCATCAGTCACTGGGCTCTACTGGTTACCCGGGCTCATCAGTCACTGGGCTCTACTGGTTACCCTGGCTCATCAGTCACTGGGCTCTACTGGTTACCCGGGCTCATCAGTCACTGGACTCTACTGGTTACCCGGGCTCATCAGTCACTGGACTCTACTGGTTACCCGGGCTCATCAGTCACTGGACTCTACTGGTTACCCGGGCTCATCATTCACTGGGCTCTACTGGTTACCCTGGCTCATCAGTCACTGGGCTCTACTGGTTACCCTGGCTCATCATTCACTGGGCTCTACTGGTTACCCGGGCTCATCAGTCACTGAGCTATACTAGTTAACCTGGTTACCCTGGCTCATCAGTCACTGGCTCTACTAGTTACCCTGGCTCAGTCACTGGGCTATACTAGTTACCCTGGCTCAGTCACTGGGCTATACTAGTTGCCCTGGTTACCCTGGCTCATCAGTCACTGGGCTCTACTGGTTACCCTAGCTCAGTCACTGGGCTATACTAGTTACCCTGGTTACCCTGGCTCATCAGTCACTGGGCTATACTAGTTACCCTGGCTCAGTCACTGGGCTATACTAGTTGCCCTGGTTACCCTGGCTCAGTCACTGGGCTATACTAGTTGCCCTGGTTACCCTGGCTCAGTCACTGGGCTATACTAGTTGCCCTGGTTACCCTGGCTCAGTCACTGGGCTATACTGGTTACCCTAGCTCATCAGTCACTGAGCTATACTAGTTAACCTGGTTACCCTGGCTCATCAGTCACTGGCTCTACTAGTTACCCTGGTTACCCTGGCTCATCAGTCACTGGGCTCTACTGGTTACCCTGGCTCAGTCAGTCACTGAGCTATACTAGTTAACCTGGTTACCCTGGCTCATCAGTCACTGGGCTCTACTAGTTACCCTGGTTACCATGGCTCATCAGTCACTGGGCTCTACTAGTTACCCTGGCTCATCAGTCACTGGGCTCTACTAGTTACCCTAGCTCATCAGTCACTGAGCTATACTAGTTAACCTGGTTACCCTGGCTCATCAGTCACTGGGCTCTACTAGTTACCCTGGTTACCATGGCTCATCAGTCACTGGGCTCTACTAGTTACCCTGGCTCATCAGTCACTGGGCTCTACTGGTTACCCTGGCTCATCAGTCACTGGGCTCTACTAGTTACCCTGGCTCATCAGTCACTGGGGGGAGGGGTGTCAGGAGGCCGTTGATAATTTCTCATGTTTCACTCTCTAGAAGGGGCAGACATGAGCTCCTGGTGGGACTCCCTGCTATGAGGCCTCGGCTTGCTGACATGCCACATACTGATACATGAATATGGATGAGCCGGGCCGGAGAGGGGGAACGAGACAAAAATATAGTAGAGAGAGCGAAGGTAGGGCGGCTGGTAGCTTAGTGGTTAAGAGCGTTGTGTCAGTAACCGAAAGGTTGCTGGTTCTAATCCCAGAGCCGACTAGGTGAAAAATCTGTCGATGTGCCCATTGAGCAAGGCACTTAACCCTAACTGCTCCTGTAAGTCGCTCTGGATAAGAGCGTCTGCTAAATGACAAAAATAAAAAATAAAAATAGGTGGAGAAGGGGAGGGGTTGGTATAAATGAGGGAGAAAAACAGAGGGGTTAAGAGGTTGATATTTGTATGTAGAGTAGGAAGGGACAAAATGCACAAAAAAGCCATTGATTAAATGAAAAAACAGTTAAAGAACAATATAAGGAGTGGGAGCAAAAGAAGAGACTTTCCTATGTAGCTAGTCCCCACGTTCTCTAAAATTTTCCTGACAAAGCAGACAATCTCGCAGCGTTGGCTGGAAAGGTGGAGTGGAAAAACTCCCATAGGTCCTTTGTCAGCACAACAGCCTTTCAAGTGACGGCCTCGCTCCTCCTGAGTAGGCGCCGGAGAAAGAGTTTCTTGGAGAGGCACTAAGCGTGTGTGGTGTATGTAACCTCACTTTTATCAGTGACTGGATTTAAAAACACAGGCTTCTTCTATTATTCATGTGGCTGAATATTCAGCCAAATTACCCTCCGCTTCCATGTAACTCAGTAGAGAAATAACAGTATTCTGAGTCTAATATGAAGAGGAGATAATCTTGTTTAAAAATGCCCACAAACCAAGAAACACCAGTTCGTACATGAAACAGCATTCTCCCAAACAAAAAAGCTATTTGTAGTAGGCTTGGACGGTATACTGTATATAAATAGCCACAAGACGATTTTTCAATACCGTTGAACCTATTTCTTTGAAGTTTCAATACATCAATATTTGTAGCTACTTTAAGTAAATACCTGCAGTCAACTTGTGTAATTTGTTAGAAGATAAAGCAGATTGCGTTCTTCGTTTCACCCGTCACATTATGAAGCTTACCGTAGTTCCCCAGAACAGTTGAGTCAGTCACATGTTTGTAAATAGTACAGCTGGAGAAAGTGGGAGCAGGTGAGTCCAGCTGTGTATTGACAGGGGTCACGTTTTATATTGAACGGCAGTTTTTTTTCTCTTCAATAGAGTGATCAGGGACCTGCAACTATAGTTTTCCTTCACAGAAAATACATTAGTGCCACAGTCGGCAGAAAATAGCTTCATTTTCATCAGATGACAACAGAAGCGCAACGCTATTAGGCTGGCAGCTCCTCAAGTAAGTTAAATGAGCTTACGATGAAAAAGCAAGGTATTTTCTGCTAAAACTATGCAAGACCATCATATTTCAGTTTATCATAAAAAGAATGTAGCCAGCTACATTTCCTCATGTTTTACTTCAAGTTAATCTTGCATTTTACCAGAGAAAAATAGGCTGGCTACACCAAGAAATGTGCCGGAGAAAAGTAAGTACACATCAGTCAGAGCTCTGTCTGGTGATAGATGAGAATTCACCAATGGGCATTCTGAGTGGAGAATTGCAGCTGAAGCACAAAATGTGTCTGATAACGAGCAGAAATTACAATAAGAAGCATTTTAGATCTGAGTTTACAAAACACAGCAAGATACACTACATGGCCAAAAGTATGTGGAAACCTGCTCGTCGAACATCTCATTCCAAAATCATGGGCATTAATATGGAGTTGGTCCTCCCTTTGCTGCTATAACAGCCTCCACTCTTCTGGGAAGACTTTCCACTAGATGTTGGAACATTGCTGTGGGGGTTTCCATTCAGCAACAAGATCATTAGTGAGGTCGGGCACTGATGTTGCGCGATTAGGCCTGGCTCGCAGTCGCCGTTCCAATTCATCCCAAAGGTGTTTGATGGGGTTGAGGTCAGGGCTCTGTGCAGGCCAGTCAAGTTCTTCCACACCGATCAACAAACCATTTCTGTATGGACCTCGCTTTGTGCACGGGGGCATTGTCATGCTGAAACAGGAAAGGACCACAAAGTTGGAAGCACATAATTGTCTAGAATGTCATTGTATGCTGTAGAGTTAAGACTTCCCTTCACTGAAACTAAGGGGCCTATCCCGAACCAAGGAAAACAGCCCCAGACCATTATTCCTCCTCCACCAAACTTTACAGTTGGCACTATGCATTCAGGCATGTAGCGTTCTCCTGACATCCGCCAAACCCAGATTCGCCCGTCGGACTGCCAGATGGTGAAGCGTGATTCATCACTCCAGAGAACGCGTTTCCACTGCTCCATAGTCCAATGGCGACAAGCTTTACACCACTCCAGCCGATGCTTGGCATTGAGCATGGTGATCTTAGGCTTGTGTGCGGCTGCTCGGCCATAGAAACCCCATTTCATGAAGCTCCCGGACTAACATTTATTGTGCTGACGTTGCTTCCGGAGGCAGCTTGGAACTCAGAAGATTTTTACAAGCTACATGCTTCAGCACTCGGCGGTCCCGTTCTGTGAGCTTGTGTGGCCTGAGCCGTTGTTGCTCCTAGACATTTCCACGTCACAATAACAGCATGTACAGTTGACCGGGGCAGCTCTAGCAGGGCAGAAATTCGACAAACTGACTTGAAGGAAAGGTGCCATCCTATGACGGTGCCACATTGAAAATCACTGAGCTCTTCAGCAAGGGCCATTCTACTGCCCGTGTTTGTCTATGGAGATTGCATGGCTGTGTGCTCGATTTTATACACCTGTCAATAACGGGTGTGGCTGAAATAGCCGAATCCACTAATTTGAAGGGGTGTCCACATACTTTTCTTATGCGTTTTATATATTTTTTCCTGCATGTAAAACGAATAATTCTGCATTAACGCGACCCCTAAGTTTAACTTGCTAGTTATCTAAGTAAGTGGCTGAATTAATAAGGTGACTGGGCATCATATCGTGTTGGCTTTCTGCCGTGTTTGAGAAGTCAAAGCCCTTTGGATGAGTTCTCTTTTGATTTCCTTGCATTTTTTCTCCTCTCAGTTCTCAGCCAGTCCGCTCCTCCCCCATTTTCTCCGAACAGACCAGGCAGGCCTGTTGCCCTGGTGACGCCAGACTCCACACAAACACAGCGTGAACACATGCTGCTCCAGAGCCAGTACTCTTCATTTGCACAATGTCTCCCATTCACATTCGCTTGTAAAATGTCCAAACTCACCAAAAATGACATTCGGCAGCTCC
Source organism: Coregonus lavaretus (assembly GCF_964263955.1). Classification (NCBI taxonomy): domain Eukaryota; kingdom Metazoa; phylum Chordata; class Actinopteri; order Salmoniformes; family Salmonidae; genus Coregonus; species Coregonus lavaretus. The sequence continues at coordinate 69,543,795 of NC_139991.1, forward strand.
TACCTACAGTACCAGTCAAAAGTTTGGACACGCCTACTCATTCAAGGGTTTTTCTTTATTTTTACTATTTTTTTTTACATTGTAGAGTAATCATGAAGACATCAAAACTATGAAACACATATGGAATCATGTAGTAACTAAAAAAATTTAAACAAAATCAAAATATATTTTATATTTGAGATTCTTCAAATAGCCACCCTTTGCCTTGATGACAGCTTTACACACTCTTGGCATTCTCTCAACCAGCTTCACCTGGAATGCTTTTCCAACAGTCTTGAAGGAGTTCCCACATATGCTGTGCACTTGGCTGCTTTTCCTTCACTCTGCCATCCGACTCATCCCAAACCATCTCAATTGGGTTGAGGTAGGGGGATTGTGGAGGCCAGGTCATCTGATGCAGCACTCCATCCCTCTCCTTCTTGGTAAAATAGCCCTTACACAGCCTGGAGGTGTGTTGGGTCATTGTCCTGTTGAAAAACAAATGATAGTCCCACTAAGCCCAAACCAGATGGGATGCAGATGGGATATCGATGCAGAATGCTGTGGTAGCCATGCTAGTTAAGTGTGCCTTGATTTCTAAATAAATCTCAGACAGTGTCACCAGCAAAGCACCCCCACATCGTAACACCTCCTCCTCCATGCTTTACGGTGGGAAATACACATGCAGAGATCATACATTCACCCACACCGCATCTCACCAAGACACAGCGGTTTGAACCAAAAATCTCCAATTTGGACTCCAGACCAAAGGACACATTTCCACTGGTCTAATGTCCATTGCTCGTGTTTCTTAGCCCAAGCAAGTATCTTCTTCTTGTTGGTGTCCTTTAGTAGTGGTTTCTTTGCAGCAATTTGACCATGAAGGCCTGATTCACACAGTCCCCTCTGAACAGCTGATGTTGAGATGTGTCTGTTACTTGAACTCTGAAGCATTTATTTGGGCAGCAATTTCTGAGGCTGGTAACTAATGAACTTATCCTCTGCAGCAGAGGTAACTCTGGGTCTTCCATTCCTGTGGCGATCCTCATGAGAGCAAGATTCATCATAGCGCTTGATGGTTTTTGTGACTGCACTTGAAGAAACTTTCAAAGTTCTTGGAATTTTCAGTATTGACTGACCTTCATGTCTTAAAGTAATGATGGACTGTTGTTTATCTTTGCTTATTTGAGCTGTTCTTGCCATATTATGGCCTTTGTCTTTTATCAAATAGGGCTATCTTCTGTATACACCTTGTCACAACACAACTGGCTCAAACGCATTAAGAAGGAAACTATTTCCACAAATTAACTTTTAAGAAGGCACACCTGTTAATTGAAATGCATTCCAGGTGACTACCTCATGAAGCTGGTTGAGAGAATACCAAGAGTGTGCAAAGCTGTCATCAAGGCAAAGGGTGGCTATTTGAAGAATCTCAAATAACATTTTGATTTGTTTAACACTTTGGTTACTACATGATTCCATATGTGTTATTTCATAGTTTTGATGTCGTCACTATTATCCTACAATGTAAAAAATTGTAAAAAGAAAAACCCTTGAATGAGTAGGTGTGTCCAAACTTTTGACTGGTAGTGTATATATGTATAATGTTATGAGCTGGACTGCCTGCCTTTGTAATTACTTTCTCTCTCATTTGCGCTCGTTAGCATATTTAGCTAGGAGCCTCTATGGAAATGCACATTTTCATTCAAATTAAAGTGGTAAAGCTGAATGGAGCCAGAAAAGATGGACCAGGGTAGAGTAGGAAGTTTGTAGATGTGCATGGATGGGATTCCTGCTTAGTCTTGGTTTTGCGATAGAAACAAGGTCTGTACTCGTGAGGGTTTCGACAAATCTTCCTGGCCAACCAAACTCACATTTTCTCTCAAAAGTCACTTGACACTAAACTCGTCTGACAGGATTGAGCACGTCTGTAGACTTGTAATGTGGTTTGACTTTGAGAATAACAGCTTCAGAAAAAGGAGAGTTGAGTGCAAACAGCAGCGTCCTCTAGTGGCGCATGGCAGTATCAAAAGAAAGAAAGAAGTGCCTCCCGAGTGGCGCAGTGGTCTAAGGCACTGCATCGCAGTGCTAGCTGTGCCACTAGAGATCCTGGTTCGAATCCAGGCTCTGTCGTAGCCGGCCGCGACCGGGAGACCCATGGGGCGGCTCACAATTGGCCCAGCGTCGTCCAGGGTTGGGGAGGGTTTGGCCGGCAGGGCTGTCCTTGTCCAATCACGCTATAGCGACCCCTGTGGCGGGCCGGGCGCAGTGCACGCTGACTCGGTCGCCAGGTGTACGGTGTTTCCTCCGACACATTGGTGCGGCTGGCTTCCGGGTGAAGCAGTGCGGCTCGGTTGGGTTGTGTTTCAGAGGACGCACGACTCTCGACCTTCGCCTCTCCCGTGTCCGTACGGGGGTTGCAGCGATGGGACAGGGACTGTAACTACTACCAATTGGATACCACGAAATTGGGGAGAAAAAGGGGGTAAAATACCCACCCCGCAAAAAAAATAGAAAAAAAAATAAGAAAGAACACGGTAAGTAAATGAGTTAGGTGGCAGACTCACCCATGGTGACGTAGGGAAGCTTGTCAGTGGAGCCATGGGGGTAGATGCTGTAGAGATGGGGACCGTTGCAGTCCACTCCACCTAGCACCAGGGCAGCGCCAATGTGACCCTGGTATCTGCGAATGCAACAATCAATGAACTGTTCCTTCTATTCTATTGACTCCTTTACACAACATATTGACACACGGCACCCCACAGGGCTGTCAAACGTATTCCATGGAGGGCCTTGGTTTTTCCTTTCAATTAAGATCTAGACAACCAGGTGAGGGGAGTTCCTTATTAATTAGTGACCTTAATCAATCAAGTACTAGGGAGGAGCAAAAACCTGCAGACACTCGGGGGGGGGGGGGGGGGGCTGGATGGGTGGCATACCTGAAGAGCATCTGCTTGAGCATGCGGTTGGCAGTGGCCACGCGGGGCAGCCGGCTCGTGGAGAGGGAGTGCAGCTCCAGGTTAGAGGAGATGATCTGGGTGGTCATCTCAGTGTCTGCTGCCGTGCCCGCTCCACAGCAACTGGACAGACACGGAACAGAGTGGAGGTTAGGATTACGGAGTTGACATGCATTTATGAACCTACACTTTAAATAAATACTGATTTTAAATCACGTGACGCCTCTGATGTAGGCTAAAGACTAAAAAGGCAGGATGTGTTTCGACCAGTGTTCACTGAAACACCACGATACACAATAGAGATGTCATTCCCATTAACCAAACAGAATTCCTGTTACACAGTAGTACATCACAACCCTGTCAGGACATTCACCCTAGGGCTGGGCGGTATACCCTATTTTACTATATACACTGGTACTGCTGCATGGACTGGTTTGGGTTTTTAACTTTACCTTCTATAACAGTATATCAATGTCTGGCTTGTTAAATGTGACCTGCATCTCCGGCGGGTGTAATGTCCGTTTTTGTAGTTTACTCCGTTTGCTACCTTAGTCATCTTTCTCCTTCCTCCTGCTGCATGCCGCTAACCACACCAAGCCCCGCCCCCTGTCACTCAAGGAGAGAGCAGTTGCTCAACCAGAGACAAGAGCACTTTCTTGCCGTTCACTCTGCATGGTCAGATAGATGCAACAAGATGTTGGTGACATGCTGCTTTCCACTGTCTGCAAACTACTGTCTGCTAGTTTGTGTATTCTTAGCAAGTTGTTGCTAAAATAAATTGTGTTAGCCACTAATGCTTATCGCTAGTTAGCTGGCTAGCTAGCTTGCTAAATGTAATAAGAGTCAGAGCAAACGTAGCTAGCTAACTAATACAGCCTGGTACCTGTGCTGGTGTAGGCATAGATAAGCATGTTGTTTGTGCAACGGTATTTTATAAAATCAGAGAAGAATAGGCAAAGCATGAATATGTTAGCAAGCTAGCTACATGAGGTAAGAAAACATGTAATGTAACATCTAATTAGGGTCACCTGGAAACACTGACCAACACTTTGGTTCCTAACCTGTCAATAATTCCTCCCTGGCTTACTGTATTCATTCGTTCTTTGTTATTTCAAACAATGTATTCAAGGTGCTGCCCACGATATTCCAACTATAGAATTAGAATAATCATTTTATTTCCATGATTCCAACAGTTATCCAATTAACTAGGCCTAGATGTTTGCCCATATCATGCAGCCCTGCGTAGCACAGTGTGGAAATTATAATAAAAGTGCCAAAATTGATGAAAATGCAGACTATTTTTGTTTGGAGTTAGAATGAAACAGTATAAAACAATCAGAATGGAGAAAACCCCATTGAAATCACTTATAATGTATATGTTGCCACCCTAGGGTCTAAATGTGCTTTATGAACTACTCAAAACACATTTAGAACTTTTATTATTGAAAAACGTAAAATACTGTCAATAATGTGAAAAATATCTCATGATATTTTGGCCATATTGCCCAGCCCTAACTCACACAACTCTAATCTTAAAACATGAAAAAAAAATATGGGAAAAGGGGCCCCTTACTAGATGTTAGGGGAGATGTAGTGGATCTTGGAGCAGTTCTTATCTGCCACAATCATGCCCTCTGTGGCCCTGGTGTCAGCACCAAGAACTAGCCCATCCTACAGGGACGGAGAAAAACAAGTTCAATCAAGTAGCTTTTTTAAATGAGTGAATGTAGCCATATTGCATGCATTTCTTGCTCAATGTTTGATAGCTCTCAAGTCAAAATGTGGAGTTTTATATATTAAATCAAACTTAACCACCTACAGGATAATGGAAGGAATGGTGGAATTATAGAGCGCTCAGCCTGACCTTAAGCTACTTCAGGAAAGTAGCTTAAGTTCATCACTATGGCAGAGGTGAAATAAATAGGCAAACAGTTATCCTTACCTTAAAAACAACCCCACAGATTGTGGTGCCTGTTTTCCGGGCAGCGGGTATGTTGCATCCTAATTTGGTAACTTCAGCTTCCAAGACTGCATTCCTAAAACAACAGAAACATGGTCAGAAACTGTGCATGCTAGAAAGTCATTGACACATGACTTCAGTACTTCATGGGCCCTTGATGACTATGCATTAGAGGCTGCTGCTGCCTATTGAAATGGAACACTAGTCACTTTAATACTGTTTACATATCTTGTACTACTCATCTCATATGTATATACTGTATTTTATTCTATAATACTCTACTGTTTCTTAGTCCATGCCGCTGTCATTGCTTGTCCATATATGTATATATTCTTAAATTCCATTCCTTACTAGATTTGTGTGTATTGGGTATATGTTGTGAAATTGTTACATATTACTTGTTAGATATTACTTTACTGTCGGAGCTAGAAGCAGAAGCATTTCGCTACACCCGCAATAACATCTGCTAAACACGTGTATGTGACAAATACAATTTGATCTTGTCACATTTAACACGAATGTGTTCAAATGGTAGCCAATTCGATATAAAATGTAGCTAATCCATAATATTCTACAACCATTGCACACAACAATCTTAGATAACGATCTGGCCAGGTAAATTGATAGGGTTCTAACTAAAATATGCTGTATCATAGGCGGGCAGCGATGCGGCGGGTTGAGTGCAAGCCAAGTCAACGGGAAATTAGATGGATGTCAAACTTGACACCAAAAATCTTACAAGTCAATATGTATTTTCATTTATAAATGTAACACGGTTGTGACTTAAACAACTTGTAGCTAGCTAGCAAGTTGGCTAATTTAGCCAACTAACTACGGTATGTATCGTTTTCCGCTTGCAGGTTAATAATACTGGCTGGCTACTATTATTGGCTCGATAGCTAGCCTAGCTAATACTCAAACTGTGGCTAACTTTGTCAGGTTTACTTCTGGGAGTTTGAAAACGGAGTATTCATCACCACGTGTAAATTGTCGCAGCCTACGAAATCATTTTGTAACATTTTTTCCGCTATTCTTTCATTTATCACTTACTCTAGAAAAATAGCGTTGAGAAATGTCTGAGTCATTCAAGCAGGCCGTGAAGAGGACGGAGCGGCCCGACATCAAATAACTCAACACAGAGAATACATTTCTAAATTATTTCCAAATCTAAAAGTCACTAAACACGTGGACATGCGCCTCTCTTTTTGTAATCTCACTGAATCCTTACCTCTTGCAATTTTCGAAACTGAAACCTCCGAGCTGCGGCTGGCACACTGACAGAGTCGCCATTTTTCCTGTACTGAATTCCAGCTTCCGGGAAGCGTGCCTCACTAAAAGCGCTAACTTCTCCCTGGGTTACACCGATTGTCCTCCGGAATACCTGAAAGAAATGAAGTTATGAAAAGTTATAGGTCCTTGTGACAAGTGGTTTAAATTTCTTCTTTACATATCTCCTCTTATTTTTAATATGGGTGCTGTAAAATATTAGTTTCTTTAAAAACATGTGAAGAGTGAGGCTGAAGGATAATGAAAATTTATCAGAAACAGGTAGGCCTACTGATAGCTATCACAAATTGGCTGAATAATGTCAAGTAGTCTACCCATTCAGCCGTGCATAGCCCTAAATGAGCTTCCTTATCCATAAATAAGGAGAGGTGTGCATCTACATTTTACCACTGGAGGTCAGTAGGTCCAAAGAATAAAACATAGCCCTGTTCCAACAGAAAACAACAGCCTAGCAGTGGATTGCTTGAATGACCGCCAACCACACAGCCCCCTCTCCCACCAAAGAGGGTCCATGCTGCCCCTTTTTCTCATCAAATCTAGGGTCAAAGTTGAAGTGTCGCTAGTGTCACGAAAGCTCACAATTGGGTCTGCTCTTTGAACCAATCACTGTTGTCTTTGTTGGTTATAAACAGGACCAGTTACCAAGAGTTCCGAGCTATGGCATAAAATGCACCAATCATATGTGGCAAGAGAACACAGAGCTTTGGTTATTAACCAATATCATTTTAAACACTAGATCCACAAAAGGTAAACACACTCACATTGAGACACACACATTGAGATGTGCATGCATGCATGCACGCAGAAACACAGACACACACACACACACACACACACACACACACACAGCTATTCAAACACTAGGACTCAGAATGCTTTGAGATATAAGCGCAAGATCTATGACTGCACTATATATTCAGCAAAAAAAAACAATTTGAACTCAGCTACTTCACAATGACCCTCCACAGAGCTCCTTTGTTGTCCTTTGCTCCAAAAGCTGTGGCCTTCATACCTGACCCCAAATATGGAGAGAGAACATTAAAGAGCGAAGAGATAGAATGTTGACGAGGAGGAGAGAGATAGAAATATATAGCAGCTTTGAGAATGAAAAAAGCACTTTTATGAACAAATGTATTATAAGAAGCTGTGGTGTAAACAACTCTCATCCCTGGTACAGAGGTCTCTATCACAATGTGCCTAGAATATATCTGTATTAAATCATTACCACAGACAATGTATGGAGTCCTGTATGGATGCGCTCAAGGCCACTGCGTTTCAGAGCGAAATATGGAGACTACTAGTGTTTTGGGTAGGATTGGAATTATCGATAAAACTTTAGCCTGCAGGTATAATGCATTCGCTCATGATTATTCTGACTAAATAACATACATTTTCTGTTGAAATGTCCTACGTAGAGACACATAACATATTATAAACCTTAGAATAGTGCAAATGATCTTGTAAATCCAGGAGGGTGGCTGTGGTGGAACAGTTTGAGAGCTTCAAGTTTCTTGGTGTCCACATCACCAACAAACTATCATGGTCCAAACACACCAAGACAGTTGTGAAGAAGGCACAACAAAGCCTATTCCCCCTCAGGAGACTGAAAAGATTTCGCATGTGTCCTCAGATCCTCAAAAAGTTATACAGCTGCACCATCGAAAGCATCCTGACTGGTTGCATCACCGCCTGGTATGGCAACTGCTCGGCCTCCGACCGCAAGGTACTACAGAGGGTAGTGCGTACGGCCCAGTACATCACTGGGGCCAAGCTTCCTGCCATCCAAGACCTCTATACCAGGCGGTGTCAGAGGAAGGCCCTAAAAATTGTCAAAGACTCCAGCCACCCTAGTCAAGTTGAATGCACCAATTTGTAAGTCGCTCTGGATAAGAGCTTCTGCTAAATGACTTAAATGTAAATGTAATAGACTGTTCTCTCTGCTACTGCACGGCAAGCGGTACCAGAGCGCCAAGTCTAGGTCCAAAAGGCTTCTCAACAGCTTCTACCCCCAAGCCATAAGACTCCTGAACAGCTAATCATGGCTACCCGGACTATTTGCACTGCCCCCCCCACCCCACCCCATCCCCCTCTTTTACGCTGCTGCTACTCTGTTTATTATTTATGCATAGTCACTTTAACTCTACCCACATGTACATATTACCTCAATTACCTCGACTAGCCGGTGCCCCCGCACATTGACTCTGTACCGGTACCCCTCTGTATATTGCCTCCCTACTGTTATTTTACTTGACTGCTGCTCTTTAGTTATTTGCTTTTATATTTTTTACTTAACACTTTTTTCTTTTTCTTTAAAAAAAAAAAAAAAAACTGCATTGTTGGTTAAGGGCTTGAAGTAGGCATTTCACTGTAATGTCTACACCTGTTTTATTCGGCGCATGTGGCAAATAAAATTTGATTTGATTTTTGATTTGATATGCGATAGCAGTCCAAAGTAGGTAGCATAATATGCTAATGTGTGAAGAAACATGGCTCGCCTTACCCAGATTTGTTAAAATATCATAATCAGGGACCCTTTGATTTCAAATAATATGGGTATTTATTTTATTTTTTATTTTACCTTTATTTAACTAGGCAAGTCAGTTAGGAACAAATTCTTATTTACAATGACGGCCTACACCGGCCAAACCCGGACGACGCTGGGCCAATTGTGCGCCGCCCTATGGGACTCCCAATCACGGCCGGTTGTGATACAGCCTGGAATCGAACCAGGGGGTCTGTAGTGACGCCTCAAGCACTGAGATGCAGTGCCTTAGACCGCTGTATGTATGGGAACTCCTACTTGAAGTGGTAATCTAACCACTCACTCTAGGGATGATGAATAAAACAGCATAGGTCATCCACAATTAAACATACCCTAAAAAAATGAAATGGGACAGGGAAAGTTACTAGGCAGACAATGGGCTGTTAGTCATTCTCTATGAATGTTAGCACAGATTCCATCCCATAGAAATATAACCTATAGAAAGGGCTTGGAACCTCTAAGATTCTATTTCTATGTTCCAGCCTACCAAAGGTTATTGTTACAGTAGATGTAAAGTGTTGTACTATACAGTACAATGTTGTACTATAAGATAGTATACATTTTTACATTTACCAGACGCTCTTATCCAGAGCGACTTACAGTTAGTGAATACATATTTTTTTATACTGGCCCCCCGTGGGAATCGAACCCACAACCCTATCAACTGAGCTACATCCCTGCCGGCCATTCCCTCCCCCCCTACGCTGGACGACGCTTGGCCAATTGTGCGCCGCCCATGAGTCTCCCGGTCGCGGCCGGCTGCGATAGAGCCTGGATCCGAACCAGGATCTCTATTGGCACAGTTAGCACTGCGATGCAGTGCCTTAGACCACTGCGCCACTCAGGAGTACAGCACAATGTTGTACTATAAGATATTATACAGTACAATGTTGTACTACAATATACTATACAGTACAATGTTGTACTATAAGATACTATACATTATACAACGGGTGGGTCTACTCATGAATGCTGATTGGTTAAAACCGCATTCCAGCCAGTGTCTATTCCACAAATTACCACCAGCGAAATCTATGACGTTCAAATGCCTATTTAAACTGTTCCATTTGACTGCTCAATCCACTGTCTCATCAACCCAGTCAGGCACTTTATAAACTTGATCTCCACTATAAAAAGCATCTAGACATTATCTCACATTTCTTTTAGACTAACGTTTAGTTTTCAACAGTGGAGATTTGTATACACCTTGCTGTCTGTCTCTCCGACATTTGCAACATTGTTTCAATGTTTCAGTGTTAAACGTGTCGGGAGTCCGGACGAGACAGAAAGGCAGGTAGTGTTTCTCAGCCGTTCGAAATCGTGAATCAGCTGGCATCATTTTTATGGATATATACAACAACAAAAATGTCCATTGAAAAAAGGTACAACGAAACACAGCCAATTAGCAGTCTTTCCAGCTTCAGTTTGAAGTGATTGTGTTAGCTGTGTTGTTGGCTAGCTCCTCTGAACAACAGTGGCCTGACGAGTGAGCACATTCTCAATGCCAGGCGAAATCACTCCTCATTAGCTCATTGTTATGGATGTATCCAAATAAATGTCACTAGAAAACAGCTTAAACAAATGCAAATGCCGCTACTTCGCTGTTTTTCTGGCGGAACTTTTTGACTTGACTGTAAGTTAGCCGTAGTTGGCTGGCTAGCTAGCAAGCAAGGGATAATAACGTTCCCAGCCAGTATGGCAATGGAACATTTAGAACGAACGACTGGGTCGCGTCCATAGATCCAGAACAAAAATACTGAATGACTGGGTCGCGTCTATAGACACAGAACAAAAAGACTGAATGACTGGGTCGCGTCCATAGATACAGAACAAAAAGACTGAATGACTGGGTCGCGTCCATAGATACAGAACAAAAAGACTGAATGACTGGGTCGCGTCCATAGATACAGAACAAAAAGACTGAATGACTGGGTCGCGTCCATAGATACAGAACACAAAGACTGAATGACTGGGTCGCGTCCATAGATACAGAACAAAAAGACTGAATGACTGGGTCGCGTCCATAGATACAGAACAAAAAGACTGAATGACTGGGTCGCGTCCATAGATACAGAACAAAAAGACTGAATGACTGGGTCGCGTCCATAGATACAGAACAAAAATACTGAATGACTGGGTCGCGTCCATAGATACAGAACAAAAAGACTGAATGACTGGTTCGCGGCCATAGATACAGAACAAAAAGACTGAACGACTGGGTCGCGTCTCTAGCAACCCTAGATTTGTGTCGGGACTATATCTTGTGGAAGGATGAAATAGTACGAATAAATTAATTAAAATAACGTAATAATAAAATAATGAAAATATGTCAATCATTATTTGAATATGTTGGTAACCCGTTGTATAAAAGTGATAATGCCCTCGAAGCCGGTGTTTGTTGGATATATTTGCACGGTTTTGTCGGCCCTTGAGAGGAACGTGCCAATACATCCAACAAACACTGGCTTCTCGGGCATTATCACTTAAGTACAATGTTGTACTGTAAGATACTATACAGTACAGTGTTGTACTATAAGATAATAATTTAAACCACTCAGCCCCCAATATCACTATGAATCACAGTCAGGGGGCAAGAGAAGACACTGATGAAGCTCGACATTTACGTGAGTGGGTGTGTGCGTGTGCACAATGCATTTGTGCATGTTTGTATGTATGTATATACAGTGGGGGGAAAAAGTATTTAGTCAGCCACCAATTGTGCAAGTTCTCCCACTTAAAAAGATGAGAGAGGCCTGTAATTTTCATCATAGGTACACGTCAACTATGACAGACAAAATGAGGAAAAAAATTCCAGAAAATCACATTGTAGGATTTTTAATGAATTTATTTGCATATTATGGTGGAAAATAAGTATTTGGTCAATAACAAAAGTTTCTCAATACTTTGTTATATACCCTTTGTTGGCAATGACACAGGTCAAACTCTTTCTGTAAGTCTTCACAAGGTTTTCACACACTGTTGCTGGTATTTTGGCCCATTCCTCCATGCAGATCTCCTCTAGAGCAGTGATGTTTTGGGGCTGTCGCTGGGCAACACGGACTTTCAACTCCCTCCAAAGATTTTCTATGGGGTTGAGATCTGGAGACTGGCTAGGCCACTCCAGGACCTTGAAATGCTTCTTACGAAGCCACTCCTTCGTTGCCCGGGCGGTGTGTTTGGGATCATTGTCATGCTGAAAGACCCAGCCACGTTTCATCTTCAATGCCCTTGCTGATGGAAGGAGGTTTTCACTCAAAATCTCACGATACATGGCCCCATTCATTCTTTCCTTTACACGGATCAGTCGTCCTGGTCCCTTTGCAGAAAAACAGCCCCAAAGCATGATGTTTCCACCCCCATGCTTCACAGTAGGTATGGGGCGGCAGGTAGCTTAGTGGGTAAGAGCGTTGTGCCAGTAACCGAAAGGTCGCTGGTTCTAATCCCTGAGCCAACTAGGTGAAAAATCTGTTGATGTGCCCTTAAGCAAGGCACTTAACCCTAATTGCTCATGTAAGTCGCTCTGGATAAGAGCGTCTGCTAAATGACTAAAATGTAAATGTAAATGTGTTCTTTGGATGCAACTCAGCATTCTTTATCCTCCAAACACGACGAGTTGAGTTTTTACCAAAAAGTTATAATTTGGTTTCATCTGACCAAATGACATTCTCCCAATCCTCTTCTGGATCATCCAAATGCACTCTAGCAAATTTCAGACGGGCCTGGACATGTACTGGCTTAAGCAGGGGGACACATCTGGCACTGCAGGATTTGAGTCCCTGGCGGCGTAGTGTGTTACTGATGGTAGGCTTTGTTACTTTGGTCCCAGCTCTCTGCAGGTCATTCACTAGGTCCCCCCGTGTGGTTCTGGGATTTTTGCTCACCGTTCTTGTGATCATTTTGACCCCACGGGGTGAGATCTTGCGTGGAGCCCCAGATCGAGGGAGATTATCAGTGGTCTTGTATGTCTTCCATTTCCTAATAATTGCTCCCACAGTTGATTTCTTCAAACCAAGCTGCTTACCTATTGCAGATTCAGTCTTCCCAGCCTGGTGCAGGTCTACAATTTTGTTTCTGGTGTCCTTTGACAGCTCTTTGGTCTTGGCCATAGTGGAGTTTGGAGTGTGACTGTTTGAGGTTGTGGACAGGTGTCTTTTATACTGATAACAAGTTCAAACAGGTGCCATTAATACAGGTAACGAGTGGAGGACAGAGGAGCCTCTTAAAGAAGAAGTTACAGGTCTGTGAGAGCCAGAAATCTTGCTTGTTTGTAGGTGACCAAATACTTATTTTCCACCATAATTTGCTAATAAATTCATTAAAAATCCTACAATGTGATTTTCTGGATTCACCCTATGATGAAAATTACAGGCCTCTCTCATCTTTTTAAGTGGGAGAACTTGCACAATTGGTGGCTGACTAAATACTTTTTATGTGTGTGTTTGGTGTTGAATGAATAAGTGAGTACGTATGCATCTACACTGTTTATTGACTATGCTCCATGTACAGTATAGAGGGAATGTTTCTGTCTCTTTTCATGTTGATTGACAACTCTTCCCCAGATCACAGAGGACATGGAGGGTTGTCATGGTGATAGAATAAAAATATTTTCATTCATCTACTGCATACAGTGAAGTACCACAAGCCTTTGTTGGTAGACCCATCACTCTGTCTCCCTCTCAAATACCTGCATATTCACATGTACACACACACACACACACACACACACACACACACACACACACACACACACACACACACACACACACACACACACACACACACACACACACACACACACACACACACACACACACACCCACTTCCAGGAAAGATGACCATTAATGAAGTATCCGTATTGCTGATTGTTATAGTGTGCTCTTGTTGTTGTTTTGGCCCGGTTTGGGAAGTACCAGGCAGTCTGCCCAGTGTTGTTAGGTACAGCACAGACTGCCTCTCTCTCCCCGGCCCTTTCCTGTCTTCACAGCCCAGGTGCTGGACAGATAAAGCCTTTCCAGAAGCCCTAAAATACACACACATACCCCCTCCCGCACGCACATACCCACTTCCACACACACACATGCACGCACGCACGCACACACACATTCAGTACATACACGCACAGACACACACACAGACACACACACACACACACACACACACACACACACACACACACACACACACACACACACACACACACACACAAGAAAATCCAGCAGAGCAGCACAAACATACAGTATACATGCGTATGCGTTGAAAACGCAACTTCCTTCAGTAATAAGAGAAACGGTAAAAACAGAAACTAACTGATAGAAACTGTAGAAGAATCTCTCCTATCAAAAACATAGAAATGGATTACACAGGTGTGAGGAAGGACTTGTGCGAGAGTGTGTGTGTGTATGTGTGCATGCATGTGTGCGTGTGTCTGTACGTGCGTGTGTCTGTGCATGCGTGCGTCTGTCTGTGCGTGCGTGTGTCTGTGCATGCGTGTGTCTGTCTGTGCGTGTGACTGTGTGTGCTTCCATAGCTGCGGGAAGTAAGTGTGCTGAAGGTGCTGCAGTACCCCCTGAAAAATCGGAATAATAATTGTTTATTTTTTATTAATAAACTCCCGACAAAAAAACACGGCAGAGGCTGCCAGATTAGTTCACCCTAATCTGAGAACATTTAGCAAAGAAAACCGATAAGTCTGCAGGATATGCACGATGCTTTACCATTACATTTACAGTAAATTACATATTGTAATGCATGTAAATTCACAAAACATGTTACAGTATTCTTACAGTATGATCTATTGACAGTATACTCTGTTCTACCCTCAGGATTGACAGAGGACCCCATGGTGGTGGCCGTGTGCTGACCGAACAGCAGTAGTGGGCAGTGGTGGAAATGGGGAGGGCCAGGAATGACCTACTGCTGTCTGAAGTAAAGCAGGCCATTGAGGAGAATGATGACACCTTTGCCAATGTGGCATCCATCAGCCTACCAACAATCGCCTGCCTTTTGAATAGGTACCAGGTATCTATGAAACACATTTACCTGGTGCCTTTTGAGAGAAACAACGACTGGGTGAAACAACTGCAGGCTGAGTATGTCCAGGTACAGCACTATATCCTGTATTACTGTTACTATTTGATGCACATGCTACTTCACAATATCATGTTGGAACTATACTGTAAAAATAACTAACCACCCTCCTTTTGGCCATGGATGAGGCATGTGCCGACATCAATGCAGACCAATGTCAAGCTTGGATTCGCCATGCCAAAAGCTTTTTCCCGCGGCACATGAACAATGAGGGCATTCACTGTGATGTGGATGAGAATTTATGGCCAAATGCTCAAGACAAGCTTGATGCAAATTAATGAATGCGAAATGTTATGTTTTATTTTCATTCATTTAATTTGTTTAATTTAATTTCTTACATTTGATTGCAGACAGTACACCTACAGTGGGGAGAACAAGTATTTGATACTGTCACGAACGTTGACTGAAGACACGGACCAAGGCACAGCGTGATAAGCGTACATACTTTTATTTAACGTACTTAACGACAAAAAACAACAAACAAACGATACGTGAAGTCCTGAGGTTATAACACAACAAACCTTTACGGATCAAGATCCCACAAAGACTAGTGCAAAACAGGCTGCCTAAGTATGGTCCCCAATCAGAGACAACGAGCTACAGCTGCCTCTGATTGGGAACCACCCTGGCCAACATAGATCAAACGATCTAGAACAAAAACATAGAAAAACTAAACATAGCAAATCCACACCCTGGCTCAACATTTAAGAGTCCCCAGAGCCAGGGCGTGACAGTACCCCCCCCCAAAGGCGCGGACTGCGACCGCGCCACACAAACACAAGAGGGTAGGGGCCGGGTGGGCATTCCGCCTCGGAGGCGGATCCGGCTCCGGGCGTGACCACCACTCTCTCTCCACCCCTCCCCCCCCCCCCCCCCCCCCCCCCCCCCCCGTTGCGCCCCTGATCTGGTCTGGCCCCGCTGGCCGGAGCTGGACTGGACACCGGTGGAGCGGATTGCTCTGGCTCCGGAGTGGAGCAGCTGACCGGTGCCGAATCAGGCACCGGTGGAACAGGCACGGGCCGTGCTGGACTGGACACACGCACCACTGGCTTGGTGCGGGGAGCAGGAACAGGCCGGACCGGGCTGACGACGCGCACCACTGGCTTGACCACCACTCTCTCTCCACCCCCCCCCGTTGCGCCCCTGATCTGGTCTGGCCCCGCTGGCCGGAGCTGGACTGGACACCGGTGGAGCGGATTGCTCTGGCTCCGGAGCGGATCCGCTGACTGGAGTTGGACCGGACCCCGGTGGAGCGGATTGCTCTGGCTCCGGAGTGGAGCAGCTGACCGGTGCCGGATCAGGCACCGGTGGAACAGGCACGGGCCGTGCTGGACTGGACACACGCACCACTGGCTTGGTGCGGGGAGCAGGAACGGGCCGGACCGGGCTGACGACGCGCACCACTGGCTTGGTGCGGGGAGCAGGAACGGGCCGGACCGGGCTGACGACGCGCACCACTGGCTTGGTGCGGGGAGCAGGAACGGGCCGGACCGGGCTGACGACGCGCACCACTGGCTTAGTGCGGGGAGCAGGAACGGGCCGGACCGGGCTGGCGACGCGCACCACTGGCTTGGTGCGGGGAGCAGGAATGGCCGGACCGGGCTGACGACGCGCACCACTGGCTTGGTGCGGGGAGCAGGAACGGGCCGGACCGGGCTGACGACGCGCACCACTGGCTTGGTGCGGGGAGCAGGAACAGGCCGGACCGGGCTGACGACGCGCACCACTGTCTTGGTGCGGGGAATAGGAACAGGCCGGACCGGGCTGGCGACACGCACCACTGGCTTGGTGTGGGGAGCACCAAGAGCTTTTTGGTCTAAACTCCACTCGCCGTGTTTGGAGGAAGAAGAAGGATGAGTACAACCCCAAGAACACCATCCCAACCGTGAAGCATGGAGGTGGAAACATCATTCTTTGGGGATGCTTTTCTGCAAAGGGGACAGGACGACTGCACCGTATTGAGGGGAGGATGGATGGGGCCATGTATCGCGAGATCTTGGCCAACAACCTCCTTCCCTCAGTAAGAGCATTGAAGATGGGTCGTGGCTGGGTCTTCCAGCATGACAACGACCCGAAACACACAGCCAGGGCAACTAAGGAGTGGCTCCGTAAGAAGCATCTCAATGTCCTGGAGTGGCCTAGCCAGTCTCCAGACCTGAACCCAATAGAAAATCTTTGGAGGGAGCTGAAAGTCCATATTGCCCAGCGACAGCCCCGAAACCTGAAGGATCTGGAGAAGGTCTGTATGGAGGAGTGGACCAAAATCCCTGCTGCAGTGTGTGCAAACCTGGTCAATATCTACAGGAAACGTATGATCTCTGTAATTGCAAACAAAGGTTTCTGTACCAAATATTAAGTTCTGCTTTTCTGATGTATCAAATACTTATGTCATGCAATAAAATGCAAATTAATTACTTAAAAATCGTACAATGTGATTTTCTGGATTTTTGTTTTAGATTCCGTCTCTCACAGTTGAAGTGTACCTATGATACAAATTACAGACCTCTACATGCTCTGTAAGTAGGAAAACCTGCAAAATCGGCAGTGTATCAAATACTTGTTCTCCCCACTGTATGTTGCAATTATATCAGAAAAATACAATCATTGATGACACCTTTGATTACACATTGGATAGATATTATGGACATTTTGTTGGGTAATGTAAGCGTATTGCCTAATGTGAAAACTGTAATCTACTTTGAAACACGTACAGTATCTTTTTTTTATCGCCCTCCAGGTTCCCTTGGAGAGTTCATCAATGAGCTTGACGCCTTGATAAATTCCTTTCCTGAGGATGGCTCACCCCTCACAGTTCTGGGTGACTTTAACCTCCCTACGTCTGGCTTTGACTAATTTCTCTCTGCCTCCTTCTTTCCACTCCTTTCCTCTTTTGACCTCACCCTCTCACCGTCCCCCCCTACTCACAAGGCAGGCAATACGCTTGACCTCATCTTTACTAGATGCTGTTCTTCTACTAATCTCACTGCAACTCCCCTCCAAGTCTCCGACCACTACTTTGTATCCTTTTCTCTCTCGCTCTCCTCCAACACTACTCACTATGCCCCTACTCAGATGGTAATGTGCCGTCGCAACCTTCGCTCTCTCTCTCCCGCTACTCTCTCCTCTTCCATCCTATCATCTCTTCCCTCTGCTAAATCCTTCTCCCTCCGATCTCCTGATTCTGACTCCTCAACCCTCTCCTCCCTTTCTGCATCTTTTGACTATGTCCCCTATCCTCCCGGCCGGCTCGGTCCTCCCCTCCTGCTCCGTGGCTTGACGACTCATTGCGAGCTCACAGAAGAGGGCTCCTGGCAGCCGAGCGGAAATGGAGGAAAACTAGACTCCCTGCGGACCTGTCATCTTTTCACTCCCTCCTCTCTACATTCTCTTCCTCTGTTTCCGCTGCTAAAGCCACTTTCTACCACTCTAAATTTCAAGCCTCTGCCTCTAACCCTAGGAAGCTCTTTGCCACCTTCTCGTCCCTGCTGAATCCTCCTCCTCCTCCCCCTCCCTCCTCCCTCTCTGTGAATGACTTCGTCAACCATTTTGAAAAGAAGGTTGACGACATCCAATCCTCATTTATTAAGTCAAATGACACCGCTGGTCCTGCTCACACTGCCCTACCCTATGCTTTGACTTCTTTCTCCCCTCTCTCTCCAGATGAAATCTTGCGACTTGTGACGGCCGGCCACCCAACAACCTGCCCGCTTGACCCTATCCCCTCCTCTCTTCTCCTGACCATTTCCAGAGACCTTCTCCCTTACCTCACCTCGCTCATCAACTCATCCTTGACCGCTGGCCATGTCCCTTCCGTCTTCAAGAGAGCGAGAGTTGCACCCCTCCTCAAAAAACCTACACTCGATCCCTCCGATGTCAACAACTACAGACCAGTATCCCTTCTTTCTTTTCTCTCCAAAACTCTTGAGCGTGCCGTCTCTAGCCAACTCTCCTGCTATCTCTCTCAGAATGACCTTCGTGATCCAAACCAGTCAGGTTTCAAGATTTGTCATTCAACTGAGACTGCTATTCTCTGTGTCACGGAGGCTCTCCGCACTGCTAAAGCTAACTCTCTCTCCTCTGCTCTTATCCTTCTAGACCTATCCGCTGCCTTTGATACTGTGAACCATCAGATCCTCCTCTCCACCCTCTCCGAGTTGGGCATCTCCGGCGCTGCTCACTCTTGGATTGCGTCCTACCTGACAGGTCGCTCCTACCAGGTGGCGTGGCGAAAATCTGTCTCTGCACCACGTGCTCTCACCACTGGTGTCCCCCCAGGGCTCAGTTCTAGGCCCTCTCCTATTCTCGCTATACACCAAGTCACTTGGCTCTGTCATATCCTCACATGGTCTCTCCTATCATTGCTACGCAGACGACACATAATTAATTTTCTTCTTTCCCCCTTCTGATAACCAGGTGGCGAATCGCATCTCTGCATGTCTGGCAGACATATCAGTGTGGATGTCGGATCACCACCTCAAGCTGAACCTCGGCAAGACGGAGCTGCTCTTCCTCCCTGGGAAGGACTGCCCGCTCCATGATCTCGCCATCACGGTTGACAACTCCATTGTGTCCTCCTCCCAGAGTGCAAAGAGCCTTGGCGTGACCCTGGACAACACCCTGTCGTTCTCTGCTAACATCAAAGCGGTGACCCGATCCTGCAGGTTCATGCTCTACAACATTCGCAGAGTACGACCCTACCTTACACAGAAAGCGGCACAGGTCCTAATCCAGGCACTTGTCATCTCCCGTCTGGATTACTGCAACTCGCTGTTGGCTGTGCTCCCTGCCTGTGCCATTAAACCCCTACAACTTATCCAGAACGCTGCAGCCTGTCTGGTGTTCGACCTTCCCAAGTTCTCTCATGTCACCCCGCTCCTCCGCACACTCCACTGGCTTCCAGTTGAGGCTCGCATCTACTACAAGACCATGGTGCTTGCCTACGGAGCTGTGAGGGGAACGGCACCTCCTTACCTTCAGGCTCTGATCAGACCTTACACCCAAATGAGGGCACTACGTTCATCCACCTCTGGCCTGCTAGCTCCCCTACCTCTACAGAAGCACAGTTCCCGCTCAGCCCAGTCAAAGCTATTTGCTGCTCTGGCACCCCAATGGTGGAACAAGCTCCCCCACAACGCCAGGACAGCGGAGTCACTGACCACCTTCCGGAGACACTTGAAACCCTACCTCTTTAAGGAATACCTGGAATAGTATAAAGCAATCCTTCTACCCCCCCTCCCCCACATAAAAAAAGAAGAAAAAAAGTGGTTGTCCCACTTGCTATCATAAGTTGAATGCACCAATTTGTAAGTCGCTCTGGATAAGAGCGTCTGCTAAATGATGTAAATGTAAATCTTGCATTGTTTGCTATTGGATTACCTGGTAGTTAAAACTACTAAATTGAAAAGATATCATTATGTTTTGTTTTGGTGATTAAACCTATGTTCTCATTACATTTCACAATAAACGTATATTTTGAATCAATGGTTGTGTGGTGAGAGATGTTTACAATCCAAATGAATGCACAATGACAGGTTTTGAATGAAAGACTGGCTGCGTTATAAGTGTGACCAGTTTGGAGTTTTGTACTAAAAGTTGTGAAAATGTACCAAAGCGATAAAAAAATACTAATAATAATTTGCCAGATGTAACAGGACAGAAAAGAGGGAGTAAAAAAAACAGTTGAGAACTTATTTCACCCACAACCATTTTAATGGAAAATTTGATTTGCTCTTTGTGGCCTTGTATGTGGAAAAACTCCAGGTGCATATAGTGTTCAACAATTTACAAACGAACAAAGACAACCATTCCCCTTGCAGTTCACCTTAAGGCTGCACGGCACAGCATAGTATTAAATAGATACTTGATAGATAATTCCAGACAAAATGCACAAGGTTAGGAAAGAAAGAAAGCAAGGCCAAGAGTTCTTTCAACAGGGTTGTAGGGATCTGTGGGTGCAAGAGAAAAGGTGTGTGTGTGTGTGTGTGTGTGTGTGTGTGTGTGTGTGTGTGTGTGTGTGTGTGTGTGTGTGTGTGCGTGCTTGTGGGGCTGGGGGAGTCTGTCACGCCCTGGCTCTGGGGACTCTCGTATGTTGAGCCAGGGTGTTTATTTTGTTTAGGTTCTAGTCGTTGTCTATCTATGTTGGCCTGAGTGACTCCCAATCAGAGGCAACGAGTGTCAGCTGGTTGTCTCTGATTGGGAGCCATATTTAACTGTCTGTCTTTCACTTTGTGTGTGTGGTTTCTTGTTCTGATTTGGTTTGTGTTATACTGTAGACGTCACGTTATCGTTGTTGTTTTGATCGTGTGATCATTCTAAATAAATATATAATGTTCGCATTCAACGCTGCGCCTTGGTCTCTCCCTGACGATCGTGACAGAAGAAACCACCAAAACCAGACCAAGCAGCGTGTCCAGGAGCCATCGCTAGCAGATCTCCGTGGCAACCTCGACTGGGTCAAGCCTAGTGAGGAGCAGAGAGGGTGGACTTGGGACCAGTTGAGGAAGAGCTTCGACTGGGTCAAGCCCATTGAGGAGCTGAATGGCGGGAGTTGGAGACAGAGGAGCGAGAGTTGGGCGAGAACGATGGAGGCCTGGCCCACGGGGAGGAGAGACCCCCAGAATTTTTAGGGGGGGGCTCACGACGTCGGGGCAGCAGGAGGCCGCGATAGAGCGGTCCAGCGGGTTGGCAGAGGAGGCCGCCAGGTTACGGGAGTCACTGGTCACCAGGGGGAAGGAGGTTGTAGAGGCACGGCGAGAGGTACTGGCGTGTGTTGCCAGTCCGGTCCGGCCTGTTCCTGATCCCCACGTAGGGCCAGTGGTGTGTGTTCCCAGTACGGTCCGGCCTGTTCCTGCCACTCCCACCAAGTCAGTGGTGTGTTTCGTCAGCCCGGCGCGGCCCGTTCCTGCTCCCCGCACCAAGTCAGTGGTGCGCGTCGTCAGCCCGGTCCGGCCCATTCCTGCTCCCCGCACCAAGTCAGTGGTGCGCGTCGTCAGCCCGGTCCGGCCCATTCCTGCTCCCCGCACCAAGTCAGTGGTGCGCGTCGTCAGCCCGGTCCGGCCCATTCCTGCTCCCCGCACCAAGTCAGGGGTGCGCTTCGTCAGCCCGGTCCGGCCCATTCCTGCTCCCCGCACCAAGGCAGTGGTGCGCTTCGTCAGCCCGGCTCGGCCCGTTCCTGCTCCCCGCACCAAGTCAGTGGTGTGCTTCGTCAGCCCAGTCCGGCCTGTCCCTGCTCCACGCACCAAGCCTACGGTGTGCGTCGTCAGCCTGGTAAGGACCGTTCCTCCTCCACGCACCAAGCCAGGGGTGCGCGTCGTCAGTCCAGCACAACCCGTGCCTGGGTCATGTCCGGAGCCGGATCCGCCGCCGAGGCGGAGTGCCCACCCGGTCCCTCCCCTGTTGTGGTTGGTTGGCGCGGTCGGAGTCCGCGCCTTTGGGGGGGGGTACTGTCACGCCCTGGCTCTGGGGACTCTCGTATGTTGAGCCAGGGTGTTTATTTTGTTTAGGTTCTAGTCGTTGTCTATCTATGTTGGCCTGAGTGACTCCCAATCAGAGGCAACGAGTGTCAGCTGGTTGTCTCTGATTGGGAGCCATATTTAACTGTCTGTCTTTCACTTTGTGTGTGTGGTTTCTTGTTCTGATTTGGTTTGTGTTATACTGTAGACGTCACGTTATCGTTGTTGTTTTGATCGTGTGATCATTCTAAATAAATATATAATGTTCGCATTCAACGCTGCGCCTTGGTCTCTCCCTGACGATCGTGACAGAGTCTTTATATTAAAATGTTTTACTTCTCTTTTACTTCAATGTGTGTACGCGTGAGTACGTACCCGTGTTAATGAATGTGGGTGATAAATGCATTGAGAAGTCACTGTCATTGTTTGCCCCATCATTACCAATAGAATGTCAATTGAATAGAAAAATGACACCATATCTAAACAGGGACCACAGCAGAGTCAGTGTTTTGAGGTGTACTGTGATCCCAGTGACACATCCTGTTGCTTAGCCTGGTGTCATAGACTAGACGTAACATAGTAAATGTAAACCAGGGACACTCAAATTAGTATGATATGTTACGTTTGGTATGGTTACATAAGACAGATGGTTACTTAAGGCAAAAATGAAAGTAGGGTGGTTGGTCGGGGAGGATAGGTGGGCATATAACGCGAATTTGTAACATATCATACGAAATGAGTGATGGACATCCACAAAAAATAATACATACGATATGAAACGTAACATATCGTACTAAATAAAGTGTCTCTGCTTTTTGTACAGAATAGTTATCTCCATTGTGAGAGAGGAAAGGTAACATCTCCCTTTTCCAAGGGGAAACAGAGTTTTCCCCTCTCTCTCCTCTGAGAGTCTGGACAGATGGACAGTGTGTGTGTGTGTGTGTGTGTTTACTGTATACAGTCACCTCCAAAATTATTGGTACCTTTGATAAAGATTAGCAAAAAATACTATAAAATAAATAATACAAATACTGAGCCATATTGTATGCTCCAAAAAAGGAGAACATTATATTATTTTATACTAATAAAATTGCTCAGAGAAAGAGATTTTGTTTAACAAGTAAACACATATTTTTTCTAAAAGATAGTTGTCAAAATTATTGGCACCCCTGTTTTCAATACTTTGTGCACCCTCCCCTTACAAGGATAAGGGCACTGAGCTTTTTTCTAAAATGTTTTATGAGACTGGAGAACACATTGGGATGGATCTTAGATCATTTTTCCTTACAGAATCTTTCCAGATCCTTGATATCCTTCGGTCTGCGCTTATGGACTGGTCCCATTTCTTTGTGGATTTTGATGTGTGCTTGGGGTGGTCTTGCTGGAAGATCCACTTGTGGCCAAGTTTCAGCCTCCTGGCAGAGCCAACCAGGTTTTTGGCTAAAATGTCCTGGTACTGGGTAAAATTCATGATGCGGTTGACTTTAACAAGGGCCCTAGGACCAGGGGAAGTAAAACAGCCCCATAACATCAAATGTCCACCACAATATTTTACAGTACGTGTGAGGTTATTTTCTGCACATGCCTCCATCTTTTGACGTCAAAACAATCACTGGTGTGTATGGCCAAAGACCTCTATTTTCATCTTATATCACCATGGTACCTGGTTCTAATCCAAGTGCCAATGCCATTTAGCAAGCTCCAGGCATTTACATTTGTTGGTTACTCTCAATAAAGTATATTTTCTGGCAACCCCTCCAAAGGTCCTATTGGCATGGAGGTGCCATCTAATTGTAGATTATGAGACTTGGTAAAACCAAGATGCGACCAAGTTTTGGAATTCTCCAACTGTGGCCCTTTGACTTTTCCATTGCCTCCCATCTTCCTGACTGTGCGTGGGGACAACGTACACATTCGTCCTCTACCAGGCAAGTTTACCACTGTTCCACTGGTTTTAAACTTCTTCATTATTGCCTCAATGGTGGTAAGTGGTATATTTAGGTTTTTAGCTATTGTTTTGTACCTATTGCCTGATTTATGAAGGTCAACAACCATATGTCTCTTTTCATTTGTGAGTTCTTTGCCTTTCCCCATTGGGATGGATGTCAAATGGATTTTACATGTGTGTTACCTAATTGTTATACCCCAGTGGCACAGGAAACCATGGAAGGCCACAATATAGTTTCTTAAAATGAGATGAACTTATAAAAGTAAAATGTTAATGCAGATTACATTTTGTTGGATTTGATTTATAAGAATCGTTAGGGGTGCCAATAATGACTTATTGGCACCCCTAAAAATATGACTTGTTAAACAAAATCTATTTCTCTGAGCAACTGTATTGGTATACAATTATATAATAATACTTTTTTTTTAAATAGCATACAATAAAGCTCAATATTATTTATTTTATACAGTCTTTTATCTTTATCAAGGGTGTAAATAATTTTGGAGGTGACTATGCGTCTGTCCGTCCGTCCGTCCTTCTTTCTGTCTGTACGGTCTGTACTTGTCAATGTACTTGTCTGGGCCCAAAATAACAAAATCAGCAATAGTTTTCCCTGAATAGCATGTAATGTGTCTCCAGAGATGACATAATGTCAACACACAATATATATTTATTTTTGTACCAGTTGTACCATTGTACCAAAAAAACGTGTTGATTGTAGAACATTCTCTATCCGTTCTACAAATAGAAAGGAGAGGACTGTGAGAGGACACGACACAGTGTTGTGTACAGAATGGGAATACGGGGGAGTCTTGTCTACCCGCCACCCCCCCCCCCCCCCCCCACCCCCTCCTCCCTCCCACCTCCTCCCCAATTGGATCTGGGAGGACAGGTCACAGCTGGGCTGCTCTCTGTCTACCGGTGGCCCCCTGGCCTCTTATCCCCGCGATTATGCATAAATCAGGTGCTATACACAGACTTCCTGTGCACTCCCCCCCCTCCCTCTCCCCCCTGTATATGCACCCACCCATCCTCTCTCCTCTCTCCTTTCTCGTTGTTTAATTAGCCAACTTGACCTGGCCCAGAGATGACCCCAGACAGGGTGCTTGTTAATTCAGATTTACTGCAGATTCAGAGGAGGAATAAAAAAAAGGGGGGGGGGGTCAAAAGTGGGAGATGTCTTGGATGAAGGGATCATGACGGGATCTCGGGGAGGACTTGAGGATGGTACTGTCGAATCACCTCAGGGACGGGGTCAGTGGTTCTGGGGTCTTTGTGGTAGATGGATACAGCGCTTGGAAGTGGTCCAGACAAGACAGTCTGTCCACACACAAACGCAGGGAGGCAGGTAGCCTAGTGGTTAGAGTGTTCGTCCCTCCAACCAAAAGGTTGTTGGTTCGAATATCCAAAGTGAGAAATGCACCTAAATGCACCTAACCCTAATTTGCTCCAGGGGTGCCATACTACTACGGCCGACCTTGTAAAACAACACATTTCACTGCACCTGATGCTTTCATTTTTGTGACAATAAAAACATCGTCATCATCAGTGGTTGTTGGTGTCTTTCAAAAAGGCTTGAATGGGGAAGGAATTGGGTTGGGTTGCAGTTGTATCAGAACTTTTCACTTCATTTGTATACCTTTGTGATGAGTACAGTGGGTGTTGGAGAGAGAGACGCTCATAGAGGAGTTCCACAGATAAAACAGATAGGATCATAAGACCACATTAACTAAAAGAGAAAATATGGAGAGAAACTGATAAGACACCTATTCAATGCGTCAAACAACATAAATGATCAACTCGCCCAGGCTTAAACTCCACCAAGCGTGGTTCAAAACTGTCAGTAATAAACATACTGTCCCTCTTCACTTCCTGTTAGAGAACCTCAAGCAGAGAGACTGGATCATTTCTATCGTCTTGGTAATTGGTTCTGGGCTTCGTAGCCTCTCAGGGTTATCCTTCATCAACTCTTTCATGCCTCAAGGGCAGACATTAGTACTGTGCCATGGCGAGGGTACAGTTACCCAACGACAGCGGTGAGTCAGCCTGTCTCTTGCACGGTCACAGTGTCCTTATCAACGTCCACACAAAAGGACCATGGGTAATCTATTGTGATATATTTTTTTGGGTGAGTTTTCACCCCTTTTTTCGTGTTATCCAATTGGTAGTTACAGTCTTGTCCCATCGCTGCAACTCCCGTACGGACTCGGGAGAGGCGAAGGTTGAGAGCCATGCGTCCTCCGAAACACGACCCTGCCAAGCCACACTGCTTTTTGACACACTGTTCGCTAAACCCGGAAGCCAGCCGTGTCGGAGGAAACACCGTACAAGTGGCGACCAAAGTCAGCGTGCATGCGCCCGACCCCCCACAAGGAGTCGCTAAAGCGCGATGAGACAAGGACATTAGGCCAAACCCTCCCCTAACCCGGACGACGCTGGGCCAATTGTGCACCACCTCATGGGTCTCCTGGTCGCGGCCGGCTGTGACACAGCCTGGGATCGAACCCGGGTCTGTAGTGACACCTCAAGCACTGCGATGCAGTGCCTTAGACCACCGCGCCACTCGGAAGGCCCCTCCATTGTGAGTTTTGAGTGTATTGGTCAGACAGCTGCAGTCTTCTTGAGCGCACATTTCAAGTAGCTTCAAGTGGGATACCTGGATCACACGCTTGTTCAAATCAGCCGTTTTCAGTCAAAACCCTTGTCCGAAATCTTGGGATTGCTATACCTTCATGTTTAGTTTCCCCCCCTTTCTACAAAAAACTATTGACAGTAAACAATACTGTATTTGAACAAACTGTGAATGTCAGAGCACTTTTCCTTCTAGACAACCAATCTTTGAAAGTTTACATTTACAAGTTTACATTTAGATAGGGTCAGAGTGTTTCAAAGGAGCCCCAGACACATTTCTGCTTTTATATCAAGAGTATTTATTTTCATTTAATTCAACCCCTGTTTCAGTTTAGCAGTAAGTTACAACGATTAAAGCATCGCCGCAGCAATGCATTGTGAGGTGGTAGGGTTTGTGATGTGGGCTAATCGGAGACTCAACCCAACATCAGCGTCGTTGTAGTTACCTGCGCCATGTTGTGCCTGGGGATGGGACCCGTGCCAACCTGGTGCCAGCTGGAGGGCGAGGTCGTTTAAAAAGAAAGGCGAGGGGCGCGGGATCAACTACATCCCTCTGAATCAAAACATGTCTAAAGAATCACACTGATTTACGTAATGAACGGGGAGTGGGTGAAGCGGAGGATTTAAGTGTCGTCGGAGGGATCGCAGCCTAGGATGGAAAAGGGTTATCATGTTCAGGCTTAATCCAGGAAGTGTGTCAAGGCGGTCTTTTATTATAACCCTCCTCTCATTCTCCCTGATCCTCTCTTTTTTTTCTCCTTCCATTACTGTATCCATATACAGCATTGAGTTACTCAATTGAGCAGGTTCCAAATTGTCTTATGCAAAATGTCCTTATCTCTTGACTAGCGTTCTTGTCCAATTTGACCTAATGAGTGTTCAGGGATAGGTTTACTAAGCATATGCACTAAAACAAAGTTTACACCTGTTTGGGAATAAACTGTGTTTTCTTCCGCCTAGTGCGTAATGAATACCACCCTGCTGGTTTCAGAAATTAGGACTAAACAAAGATTAATATACCGACCCCAATACTAATATAGACCCCTCACCTTTTACAGTTTTAAAGGGGTAGTAACGGGGAGACTCCCAATTTGAGGAGCAATATGGCTGCAGCGTTTGTAAAACGTTGACCGAGTGACGGAGGTGCAACCCATGAAAACTGAGCTGTTTTGTGACAGCAGAAAAAAAAGTTATTTTATTATCTCGATTGAACTGACTTAGTTTGAGAAGAGGAAATCTGAAGTTTCACTAATACCACACAGCTGCCCCCATTGACAGGAAGTGAGGTCACATCTAAAATACTTTGCATTGTGGGAGTTATTATGGTATTGTAAATGCATCGCCACACCGCGAAGGGGTCCAATCTGGGCCGTGGGTGGTTTGAGTAAAAAAAATGTTTGCTTTTTGTTTTGTTTTTTAAATGTTCTTTTTTTGTGGTGGGGGGGGCAAACTCAATTATCTTTACAATAACTAAAACCAAATCAAAACTCTGTAGAAATGATAACGGACCTACTGTACATTCATACAGTTTCTTGACTAGCCAATACTCACTGAAACGAAAGGCAGGAAGCATTGAAAATTCCAAATAGAGGACTATTTCTACCTCGTTGAAGACCTGCGGCCCCCGGGAAAAATGAGTTTCACACCACTGGTCTAAGGAATCGTAATATTCCAGTTAACTAATTCCATATTGTTGCTGGATGAGGTTGTTGAGGGCAATGTACAGTATCTATTTAGCCTGGTATCAGTTTATATGTGTCAACATTGTGAAGCTTTTGCAAAAAGATATACAGCACGATTGTTGATTGTTTGAGTTATGGTGAACAAGGCCCGATCACTGGAACCCTTGTAACGCTACACTTAGGCCACGTACACACCCAGGTTGTACAACTGATGTACAACACGTCACAACAGTTGTGATACAACAGAGAGTTTTTCTGCACAACAATAATTACACAACCGTTGGGAGACACCGCACAATTGTATAAAAACTGTTGTGCAGACAAACTCTCTGTTGTATCATAAAACTCTAATTAATTAGCATAGGGCCTACATATTGTAATGACCAGGTAGGCACACATGGTTATATAGTATTGACAACTATACCTTTTTGGAATATATTCTTACATGTCATTCTAAAATGGTGAATTGTTTAACTGCACCAAACTGTATACAGTGGGGGAAAAAAGTATTTAGTCAGCCACCAATTGTGCAAGTTCTCCCACTTAAAAAGATGAGAGAGGCCTGTAATTTTCATCATAGGTACACGTCAACTATGAAAGACAAAATGAGGAAAGAAATTCCAGAAAATCACATTGTAGGATTTTTAATGAATTTATTTGCAAATTATGGTGGAAAATAAGTATTTGGTCAATAACAAAAGTTTCTCAATACTTTGTTATATACCCTTTGTTGGCAATGACACAGGTCAAACATTTTCTGTAAGTCTTCACAAGGTTTTCACACACTGTTGCTGGTATTTTGGTCCATTCCTCCATGCAGATCCCCTCTAGAGCAGTGATGTTTTGGGGCTGTCGCTGGGCAACACGGACTTTCAACTCCCTCCAAAGATTTTCTATGGGGTTGAGATCTGGAGACTGGCTAGGCCACTCCAGGACCTTGAAATGCTTCTTACGAAGCCACTCCTTCGTTGCCCGGGCGGTGTGTTTGGGATCATTGTCATGCTGAAAGACCCAGCCACGTTTCATCTTCAATGCCCTTGCTGATGGAAGGAGGTTTTCACTCAAAATCTCACGATACATGGCCCCATTCATTCTTTCCTTTACACGGATCAGTCATCCTGGTCCCTTTGCAGAAAAACAGCCCCAAAGCATGATGTTTCCACCCCCATGCTTCACAGTAGGTATGGTGTTCTTTGGATGCAACTCAGCATTCTTTGTCCGCCAAACACGACGAGTTGAGTTTTTACCAAAAAGTTATATTTTGGTTTCATCTGACCATATGACATTCTCCCAATCCTCTTCTGGATCATCCAAATGCACTCTAGCAAACTTCAGACGGGCCTGGACATGTACTGGCTTAAGCAGGGGGACATGTCTGGCACTGCAGGATTTGAGTCCCTGGCGGCATAGTGTGTTACTGATGGTAGGCTTTGTTACTTTGGTCCCAGCTCTCTGCAGGTCATTCACTAGGTCCCCCCGTGTGGTTCTGGGATTTTTGCTCACCGTTCTTGTGATCATTTTGACCCCACGGGGTGAGATCTTGCGTGGAGCCCCAGATCGAGGGAGATTATCAGTGGTCTTGTATGTCTTCCATTTCCTAATAATTGCTCCCACAGTTGATTTCTTCAAACCAAGCTGCTTACCTATTGCATATTCAGTCTTCCCAGCCTGGTGCAGGTCTACAATTTTGTTTCTGGTGTCCTTTGACAGCTCTTTGGTCTTGGCCATAGTGGAATTTGGAGTGTGACTGTTTGAGGTTGTGGACAGGTGTCTTTTATACTGATAACAAGTTCAAACAGGTGCCATTAATACAGGTAACGAGTGGAGGACAGAGGAGCCTCTTAAAGAAGAAGTTACAGGTCTGTGAGAGCCAGAAATCTTGCTTGTTTGTAGGTGACCAAATACTTATTTTCCACCATAATTTGCAAATAAATTCATTAAAAATCCTACAATGTGATTTTCTGGAGAAAAACATTCTCAATTTGTCTGTCATAGTTGACGTGTACCTATGATGAAAATTACAGGCCTCTCTCATCTTTTTAAGTGGGAGAACTTGCACAATTGGTGGCTGACTAAATACTTTTTTTCCCCACTGTATCTAATGAGTTTTTAATGACCTTCATATTGTCCAACTGCAAGCAAGCAATTCTGAATCTTAAAGCTATATATAATGATGACAGACGTTGAAAAAGATTCCAATATAGTTTTAAAAATTCCAACAAAGACTTTCCACAAATTGAAAAAGTCAATACTAAAAAGCCAATACTAAGTGGTAATGAAATCCACAAGGATGTCCATTCACTGCTCACAGCCTTTAGAAAAGTGCAGAAGTTTAGAAAATGAAAAGTTTTTCGGAGCTTTTTTCAACACATATCGTTACGTGGCGGCACACGCCTCCCCTTTCATGTCAAACTGTCAATTAATGACTTTGGAGTGGGTCCTTTCAGGCGGCCATGTTGTTTGGCCATGTTTTTGTGTGTACCGGGAGGGGGCCGCAGTGAAAAGGCCTCATTCTCTCTGACGGAGGTAATTCTGTTTTCAGAGCCCCGGAACATCAGCCACTCAAACACCTGCTCCCAGCACAGCCGCCCCCCTATTCTCACTCCCCCTCCCTCGTTCTCTCTCTCTCTCTCCAGTTCACACAGACACAATTACAGAGCGATAAAGGACACTCTCTTCTTAATTGCCTGCTGACTTTCTCTCTCTCTCTCTCTCTCTCTCTCTCTCTCAGGTAATATTTGAAGGTTGGCTCAAAGATAAATATGTTTCTCTTTTTTCTTTCTCCCCCTGGTTCTTCTACCTTAGAATTTTGCGTCTTTCAAAAGGGCCTCATCTGTGCTGATTCTTGTCAATGCACTTGTATGGTGTATTTGTGTGTGAGGGAGGTATGCAATATGTCGTATTTAACCTTATTTTCACACATACACATATGCGCACGCTATACATATGTACGGCACAACACACTCCTAGACATGAGTCTGGGCTCACCTTTTGTTTGGTAAGCCAATGTTCCCAGAGGTCCACAGTGTTTTGGGTCAGATTTTCTTCCTGTCAGACACTTGACAATTTACAGTTTTTCTCGATTGCTAAGACACATTTCTTTAAAGCTGCTCTCCTTTTCTCTTAACTGTGAACACAAAACCCAATTTTCAAGCTACATTCACAAAACCTCAGACTCTTCTTGCAAAACCAAACTTTCACCTCAAAACAGTTCAATCTGTGCTCAAAACTGAACTATGTTGTCAAATCGTGCCCCGAGTCAATCAAAATAAAAAACACTACTGAACAGTCACTAAACACTACGTAGAAAAATAGAAAACACAATGCTCAGGACATGAAGCTGGAGAAATAAATGTTTATTGTTCACTGTAGGCTAAATGCATGTTGCAAAACAAAAAAAAACTGTGCATTTAGCACTTGTACAAAAAGACAAAACAGAAATCTTGTGCATTTACATGTAGCACTTGTAAAAACAAACTGAAATCTTATGCGTTTGCCACTTGTGTACAGTAAGCCCATGTAAAAATAAAGTACAAAAATATACAAATAAGTGCATTACTCAGCCACAGCATCATGTCTCCGTACTGGGTCAGGCCACAGGACTTCATCCACATCACAGGCCACATTTTGTCTGGCCAGGCAACGGGGGAAAAAAACCCTGGCATGCCGTATCCAGGCTTGGCATGCCTCCACACCTATGTCACCACAGGCAAGTCCCATGGCTTGCAGGAGATTTACCCTGGTGTAAGGTTGGCGTTCATATACCTTCCACCGCCATGAGGAGAAGAATTCCTCAATGGGGTTTAGGAAAGGGGAGTACGGTGGAAGGCAAAGATTGATAAAACCTTGGTTCATATTGTACCACTCTCTAACCTGGAGGGCTCTGTGAAAACTCACATTGTCCCAAACAACAACATAGATGGGATGCTCATCCTGCTGCCCTAACAAAGCATCTCGCATGTGATTGAGGAAAATGAGGAGCTGGTGAGTGTTGTAGGGCCCCAGGTTGGCATGATGGTGGACAACCCCATGATTGCTGATGGCAGCACATAATGTGACATTGCCACCACGCTGCCCAGGAACACCAACAATGGCCCGATGGCCAATCACATTACGGCCTCTCCTTCTCCTTTTGGTGAGATTACAGTTTTTTCCAACTGCTTACACACGTTTTCAAAACGATGTCTCCTTTTTTTAAAACTCTACACACAATTCCCGAAACTGCACACACAAAATGCAAAATGCCTCACATCTCCTTCAAAATGTAACACTGCATTCAAAATGCCATAAACACATGTCAGAATGAAGCATTTGCATCAAATGGCAAACACTTCTTTCATAATAGTAAATTTTGGGATATACCATGTAAACACTGTTGTTCTAAATCTAAAGCTCTTTGGTCTTTCATAGGCTTATATCTACATTTCAATACAATGTTCTACAGTGAAAGTCATCTGCTGAGAGGGGTAACAAGTACACTGTAAACACCAATGCAATGTAGAAACAGAAAATATTTATTAGGCCAAACATTGCTGTTGTATACAGTAGCATACAACAAAACCATAAACATATGTAAACCAAAAGTATATTCTTTAGAATACAGTAAATAACACAATTGTGTGTGTGGGGTCCCAGGGGGGCAGTCCAGGAATTGGTGGGGGGGGGGGGGGGGGGGGGGGGGGCAGTCACCAGTACTAAGCTACGCTTCATCTCTTCTCCGGGCCTAGTCTGGCCACAATACTTCGTCCACATCACAAGACACGTTTTCTCTTGCCAAATATCGAGGGAAGTATCTCCTAGCATGGCGTATCCCGAGTGGCGCAGTGGTCTAAGGCACTGCATCACAGTGCTAGCTGTGCCACTAGATTAGATCCTGGTTCGAATCCAGGCTCTGTCGTAGCCGGCCGTGACCGGGAGACCCATGGGGCGGCGCATAATTGGCCCTGCGTCGTCCAGGGTAGGGGAGGGAATGGCCGGTAGGGATGTAGCTCAGTTGGTAGAGCATGGTGTTTGCAACGCCAAGGTTGTGGGTTCAATTCCCACGGGGGGCCAGTATGAAAAATAAAAGAATGTATGCACGCACTAACTGTAAGTCGCTCTGGATAAGAGTGTCTGCTAAATGACTAAAATGTAAATGTATCCAACCTTGGACAGAGGCAACCTCTATGTCCCCACATGCGTCCTCCATTGCCTGGAGAAGCGACATGCGGGCATAGCGTTGGCGATCATACACTTTCCAGTGTCAGGCTGAGAATAATTCCTCTATGGGATTTAGAAAACGTGAATATGGGGGTAGGTACAAAACTACAAATTGTGGATGGGTAGCAAACCAGTTTTGGACCAGAACAGCCCGGTGAAAACTAACATTGTCCCATATAACCACAAATCTAGCAGGCTCCTGATCTGGATCAGGGACAAGCATTGTGTAAATTGCATCCAGAAAAGTGAGCATATGGCCGGTGTTGTACGGACCCAGTGTGGCATTGTGATGGAGGACCCCGTTTTGAGTGATGGCAGCACACATAGTTATATTACCCCCACGCTGTCCAGGGACATTGGTAATTGCCCTCTGTCCTATTACATTTCTTCCGCGGCGACTGGTTTTGGTGAGGTTGAAAACAACCTCATCCACATAAATAAATTCATGGCGAATTACATGGGCATCCATCTCCAATACTCTATAACAGACAAAATGATATACAGATGAGTACATATGGTATGTCTGAAGTACTGGAAGTAGTGTTGCATACATACCTCTACAAAGTAATGTCGCAGATTCTTGACTCTGTCAGAGTTTCTCTCAAATGGCACCTTGTAAAGTTGTTTCATCCGTTGGAGGATGCGTTGTATGATCGACAGGCTTACAGCATTGATGTTGTTAAATATGCTGTCATTATTCAAGATATGCTCTCTTATATCTCGAATCCTAATTGCATTGTTGGCCAAAACCATATTTATAATTGCAGTCTCTTGTACATCTGTAAACAAGTGTCCTCGTCCTCCATGATGTCTTTGCCTTTCCACTCTGTACAGAATTCAAACACAGTATGTGTTCAGCATAGGAACTGTAAACAATGTACAAAAAAATGTAGTACAGCATGATAACCAACCTCATTCATTCAATGCAGTGCAGTAAATGGATGGCTTAGAGTTACAAATGTTTATGCAATACTATGCAGTCATACGTATTTTACAGTACATTACTGTAATGCTAAAATAGTCATTAGATAGTTGCATACCTGATCTTATTTCTGAAGGTTCGAATTATGGACGCCACTGTAAATCGACTCAAGTTGGGCTGGACTCTCAGTCCAGCCTCTCTCATGGTCAAACCGTGGTTGATCACATGATCAACAAGTGTTGCCCTAATCTCATCAGAGATGGCTCTCCTTCCTTCTCTTCTTTGCCCTCGTCCTCTTCTTCCTCTTCTTCTTCCTCTTCCTCTTCCTCTTCTTCTTCCTCTTCTTCTTCCTACTCCTCTTCCTCTTCCTCCTACTCCTCTTCCAACTCTTCGTCTTTAATTTGTCCTCATTGTTGTCCCCTACCTCTCCCTCCTACTCCTCTTGCTCTCTGTCCATTGTTGGCATCCATTGTTCAAAATAGGTAATCTGACCTTTGACCAATTTATAGGCCTATACTACAGTAAAGCAGTGATTGGTTAGTGATCAGTTAAGCAATTAGTGTTTGCACATGTGAGGAGTGTGTGTGTGACCTGGTGAATAAGTGTAGCATTTTGATTGGTTGTGTTTGGAAAAGGAAAGCAAGTCACTTCTTGTTAGATTTTTGTGTTTTAGGTAGAGAATTGTGTGTAGTGTTTTGAAAAAAGTGTTTTATGCAATTGACAACTGAGTCAAAGTCTGAGAAATAGCTTATGGTTTTGGAGATTTGGTGTGTAGGTTTGCACTTTGAGTGAGAGGTTTCAAAAATCATGTGACATAAAAAGATTTTGTGTGTAAGCAGTTGGAAAAAACTGTAAACCCGGCTTCATCCATGTAGATGTATTGATGGGGTCTTTCCATTGCATCCAGTTGAAAAACCCTCTGTAGAAATAGATATAGTTTTGTAAGTGATACGGAAAAAGTGATTTAGGCCACTACAGTAAATCACTACTTAGAGTAATCAACATTGAATGTGTCTGGATATATGCCAACCTGTACATACTGGAATCTTTGCTCTTTGACTCTGTCTGAGTTGCGATCAAAGGGCACTCTGTATAGCTGTTTCATGCGCAGTCTGTTGCGCTTGAGGACACGATCAACAGTAGAGAGGCTGACACTGTTGATACCCTCAAAATGTAAATGGCCCTCAATGATCTTCTGCTGAATTTCGCTCAGTTTAATGGCATTGTTCTCACGGACCATTTCAACAATTAGGGTCTCTTGGTGTGGGGAGAACATACCTGTCCTCCCACCCCCATGTGGCAGTCTTTCAATTCTACAAAAAGAGAACATGGAGTTACAAAAAATATACATGGAATACTAGGCCTACAAACAGTTAGACCAACCCTCCATTACAATACTACAGTACATTGGTACAGTGATGTACTGAAACATATATTTACTTACAGTATACTGTGGTACAGTATATAGTATGTCATACAGTAATTGCTGTCAACATTTACATACTGTACTATAATGTAAAAAAAAGGTAATTACCTGTTCTCTTCTCTAAATCTTCGGATTATGGTGGACACAGTGAATCTACTGATGTTTGGTTGTACCCTTTGTCCAGCCTCCCTCATGCTCATACCATGGACAAGAACATGGTCAATCACAGTAGCTCTGATTTCATCAGATATTACTGTTCTTTGTC
The DNA here is from genome assembly GCF_964263955.1 of Coregonus lavaretus. Classification (NCBI taxonomy): domain Eukaryota; kingdom Metazoa; phylum Chordata; class Actinopteri; order Salmoniformes; family Salmonidae; genus Coregonus; species Coregonus lavaretus. Next base: position 69,580,131 of record NC_139991.1, read on the forward strand.
TTCGCTGACCACCTCGACCACCTCGACCTCCTCTCACACGAACTCTTCCTCTCAGATTTCTATCCATTGTAGGGCCTCACAAACCAGTGCTCTCTGAACTGGCTTACTGTATATGTTCCCTCACATCATTAGCCACAAGTGTGATCAATTTTGAGTTGTTGTGTTCAAGTGGTGACACCTGTGCTCTAATTGTGTTTGACTTTTGTCACCTGTGCTCACCATTATGCAGCACGGGTGCATCACAATGAAAATGTGTTGGCAAGTTATGTCTAAACAGGTGAAAAGTGCTTATGGTTTTGCCAAAAGAGTGATTGATTCAATCAGTGGGTTCAGGCAACTGAGCATTTGGTTCAGACAATAGGGTTTAGTGTTTTAGCAATTGAGAAAAACTGTAATGTTAAAACGAGAGGCTGCCTGGATCTTTAATTTAAAGACCCTTGCTCCCTTTGGTCTCAACGTAGAGTTTGACCTGAAGTCATTCTTGTGACTATTGTGTTTTTGCTATGCACTGTAAATAATGTTTGTAGGCCTATGTAGCCAAATTGTATCTATGATCGTATGTACATTTGAAGTCGGAAGTTTACATACACTTAGGTTGGAGTCATTAAAACTCGTTTTTCAACCACTCCACAAATTTCTTGTTAACAAACTATAGTTTTACATTTACATTTTAGTCATTTAGCAGACACTTATCCAGAGCGACTTACAGTTAGTGAGTGCATACATATTTTTTTTCATTTTTTTTTCTTCATACTGGCCCCCCTTGGGAATCGAACCCACAACCCTGGGGTTGCAAACACCATGCTCTACCAACTGAGCTACATCCCTGCCGGCCATTCCCTCCCATACCCTGGACGATGCTGGGCCAATTGTGCGCCGCCCCATGGGTCTCCCGGTCGCGGCCGGCTACGACAGAGCCTGGATTCGAACCAGGATCTCTAGTGGCACAGCTAGCACTGCGATGCAGTGCCTTAGACCACTGCGCCACTAGGACATCTACTTTGAGCATGACACAAGTAATTTTTCCAACAATTGTTTACAGACAGATTATTTCACTTATAATTCACTGTATCACAATTCCAGTGGGTCAGAAGTTTACATACACTAAGTTGACTGTGCCTTTAAACAGATTGGAAAATTCCAGAAAATGATGTCATGGTTTTAGAAGTGTCTGATAGGCTAATTGACATCATTTGAGTCAATTGGAGGTGTACCTGTGGATGTATTTCAAGGCCTACCTTCAAACTCAGTGCCTCTTTGCTTGACATCATGGGAAAATCAAAAGAAATCAGCCAAGACCTCAGAATTCTTTTTACACCTCCACAAGTTTGGTTCATCCTTGGGAGCAATTTCCAAACACCTGAAGGTACCACGTTCATCTGTACAAACAGTAGTACGCAAGAATAAACACCATGGGACCATGCAGCCATCATATCGCTCAGGAAGAGATTAATGTACTTTGGTTTGAAAAGTGCAAATCAATCCCAGAACAACAGCAAAGGACCTTGTGAAGATGCTGGAGGAAACAGGTACAAAATTATCTATATCCACAGTAAAACAAGTCCTATATTGACATAACCTGAAAGGCCGCTCAGCAAGGAAGATGCCACTGTTCCAAAACCGCCATAAAAAAGCCAGACTACGGTTTGCAACTGCACATGGGGACAAAGATCTTACTTTTTGGAGAAATGTCCTCTGGTCTGATTAAACAAAAATATAACTGTTTGGCCATAATGACCATCGTTATGTTTGGAGGAAAAGGGAGGCTGCTTGCAAGCTGAAGAACACCATCCCAACCGTGAAGCACGGGGGTGGCAGCATCATGCTGTGGGGGTGCTTTACTGCAGGAAGGACTGGTGCACTTCACAAAATAGATGGCATCATGAGGAAGGAAAATTATGTGGATATATTGAAGCAACATCTCAAGACATCAGTCAGGAAGTTAAAGCTTGGTCGCAAATGGGTCTTCCAAATGGACAATGACCCCAAGCATACTTCCAAAGTTGTGGAAAAATGGCTTAAGGCCAACAAAGTCAAGGTATTGGAGTGGCCATCACAAAGCCCTGACCTCAATCCTATAGAAAATGTGTGGGCAGAACTGAAAACAAACAAACCTGACTCAGTTACACCATCTCTGTCAGGAGGAATGGCCCAAAATTCACCCAACTTATTGTGGGAAGCTTGTGGAAGGCTACCCGAAACGTTTGACCCAAGTTAAACAATTTAAAGGCAATGCTACCAAATACTAATTGAGTGTATGTAAACTTCTGACCCACTGGGAATGCGATGAAAGAAATAAAAGCTGAAATAAATCATTCTCTCTACTATTATTCTGACATTTCACGTTCTTAAAATAAAGTGGTGATCCTAACTGACCTAAAACAGGGAATTTTTACTAGGATAAAATGTCAGGAATTGTGAAAAACTGAGTTTAAATGTATTTGGCTAAGGTGTATGTAAACTTCTGTCATCAACTGTGTGTATATATATATATATATATAACTGTAATGTATGTAATCTTCCGTCTTCAACTGTAATCCATTCATGCTTTTTTATATGTTCTATTTTTATCTGTAAATCGACCAATGAAATCAAGCCGTGATTACAGACACCTGTGTGTGTCCTTTCAAACTATATAAACTAGTGACCCGCAGTGTTTGTCATCATACCCTGATGAAGACAGCTTGTCTGTTGGTTATTAATTCATTGCATCTGAGCTCCTAGAGAGCGGCTCTCCTTTTATTTTTCAACACAACACCTTTCAGAAAAACTAAAAGAGGACAAAGTGGCAGAATGAAATTAGGCATCATTACTTACCCTGCCTCAGAAGCCCCGTTAATACCTGGTTCTAACGTGCGTCCTGTGTCCTGATCTTGTCCACATTCGGATTATGCCTACATTTTTAAACATGAGTTTACATGTATGCACATTATTTGACACATATTGATGGCATAAGTCAATGGTGCCACCTGTCAAAGATTTTAGAGGGCGGTATAACGATGATTTAAATGGTTTCACATTGTCCAGCACCGTCTACACTTGTAAAATGTCCAAACACAATGGGTCCCTGACTACCTCCGGAGGTGGTCAGGAAGATCTGATCACAAGCAGATCACAATGCGTCTTTTAACCATCTACACCGGTCAAAAATTCTGGGCACAAATCAAAATCAAATCAAATCAAATGTTATTTGCCACATGCGCCGAATACAACAGGTGTAGACCTTACAGTGAAATGCTTACTTACAAGCCCTTAACCAACAATGCAGTTCTAAGAAAAATAAGTGTTAAGTAAAAAACAGATAAGTAAAAAATTTAAATTAAAAGTAATTAAAGAGCAGCAGTCAAATAAAATAACAGTAGGGAGGCTATATACAGGGGTACCGGTTCAGAGTCAATGTGCGGGGGCACAGGTTAGTCGAGGTAATTGAGGTAATATGTACATGTGGGTAGAGTTAAAGTGACTATGCTTAGATAATAAACAGAGAGTAGCAGCAGAGTAAAAGGGGGGGGGGGGGCATAGCAAATAGTCTGGGTAGCCATGATTAGCTGTTCAGGAGTCTTATGACTTGGTGGAAGAAGCTGTTAAGAAGCTTTTTGGACCTAGACTTGGCGCTCCGGTACCGCTTGCCGTGCGGTAGCAGAGAGAACAGTCTATGACTAGGGTGGCTGGAGTCTTTGATCATTTTTAGGCAGTGAACAAGATCAGGACAAAGGACGCAAGTTAGAACCAGGGCTGTGTTCAATATGTTTTTACGTTCTGGTCCGTTCAATTGAACGGAAACGGTGCTGTACTGAACGACCAGTTGAAAAACGGGGAGGGGTTGGGGAACACTGTCTGCATGGCCACTGCCCTTTAAATATGTCACTCATTGCTTCAAGCCACACCTCGCCACACCCACCAAACGGAAGCAAACATACCTCAAAGTCTTTTCAAGAATATTCAAGAAGGATTTGGGGAAACGTGTCTTCAGTACAAACCGTTCCGCAACGTAGCAAACATTAAAGCGAACTAAACGCACCACGGGTGTAAATGGGGCTAAAGTAACCAATCCACAATCCATTTCATCCAAATCAGTTCACAGTCATGCATCCAGTTTTAAATAATTAGCTTTTATTGATTTGAAACAATTACAATTAAGCACAGTCAGAAGGATTAACCAAAAATAAACACATAATGTGATTGAATCAAGATATTTAAACAAGTATCAGAGAAATGAGGTCACATAATTACATATGTCCAGATCACACAGTGCAAGGCAGTAAATGTCTGCTCCCCTTAAAGGGGCAATCAGCAGTAAAAAGCTGAGGGAGGGGCTGGAGAAATTGTTACCACTCTCAGATTCATAGACAGTGCTATGGATGCAAGGACTGGCCATCCATGATATGAAAATAAAAGTTTTAACCACGTTTTGAGGCTATGCAGTGTTTGTTTACATTCGTTGGCCTAAAGCAAGCTTATTTTGGGGTCTTTGATGGGGTACGACAGTGGAACTAAGCTCACAAGGCATTTATAAGTTATATTCTTCAAGAATCAATGGGTACATATCATTATTTTATAAGTCCAAAAATGGATGTAGCAACTGCAGATTGCTCTTTAACATAATAGAGAAAAGTTCAGCAAGGGGATATAGAGTGTTGGGCCAGGGGCCAGGGGCCAGGGGCGACCAGGGGCCAGGGGGGGCCAGTGGCCAGGGCCCAAACATAAAGTATTTATTGGGGAGTGGGAGAGCAAGTCAGTGAAAGACTGAATATCAAATCCCAAACCAGTAAGAGCATTGCAGAGGCAACTTTTATTGGGAAAATACACATTCAATGTGTAGAAATAGTTGTGGTGATTGTCTTCTGGTATGGATAAGCTGTAAATTGTTATTTTCTCTCAGGCAAAGTTTAAGTCCATTTTAGTAGAGGTCCTTGCCACGTCATTAAGGTACTATATTCTAAGAACCCTTACCCACTCAACGGCACAGGTGTGAAAACACACACACGCACCCACGCACGCACATGCGCGCACACACACGTGCCTTAACTTATAACATTAACATTGAAAGTGTGTTATGTGTTTCATGGCTGCATCAAAAACGTTAACCATTAATTAATGAGTAAGATTTCATGTCACATACATTCATTACAGACTGTATAGTATATACATTTCTCAAGTTAATTTATCACTTACATTGAGCATGTATCTACAGAGAGAGAGAGCGAGTGAGAGAGAGAGAGAGAGAGCGAGAGAAAGAGAGAGCGAGAGAATGAGAGAGAAAGAGAGCATGATAAAAATGTTCAGAATGCCTCCAATGACATTCAGTATTCAGTTCCACTTTCAATTTACAGTAGTCAACATCGTATTTGTACATATCGTAGCTGTCTATTCAGAAGGATTCTCTCTTAATAGCTTTTCGTCACCTGGATGAGTGTGTGTCATTGTCCTCAGTGTGTGTGAGTGTTGGTTTGTGTGCAGCCACAGCCAGGAAGTGGCGAGGGCGTAGGTGTACTACTCAGCATACCTCTTTCATTACAAGCCTTACCAAAACTCCCTGTCGTGTCCCACACATACACACTGTTTACATGTGTATGCGTGTGTCCGTGCACATCTGCATGTGCCCTTTGACCTTTCTGTGGATCTGACTTCATAACAAGGGGGTAGTGTGCACATTTATACAGTGGCTTGCGAAGGCATTTTTCCTATTTTGTTGCCTTACAACCTGGAATTAAAATGGATTTTTGGGGGGTTTGTATCATTTGATTTACACAACATGCCTACCACTTTGAAGATGCAAAATATTTTTTTTTGTAAAACAAACAAGAAATAAGACAAAAAAACAGTAAACTTAAGCGTGCATAACTATTCACCCCTCCAGAAGTCAATACTTTGTAGAGCCACCTTTTGCAGCAATTACAGCTGCAAGTCTCTTGGGGTATGTCTCTATAAGCTAGGCCATTCCAAGACATTTAAATGTTTCCCCTTAAACCACTCAAGTGTTGCTTTAGCAGTATGCTTAGGGTCATTGTCCTGCTGGAAGGTGAACCTCCGTCCCAGTCTCAAATCTCTGGAAGACTGAAACAGGTTTCCCTCAAGAATTTCCCTGTATTTAGCGCCATCCATCATTCCTTCAATTCTGACCAGTTTCCCAGTCCCATCCGATGAAAAACATCCCCACAGCATGATGCTGCCACCACCATGCTTCACTGTGGGGATGATGTTCTTGGGGTGATGAGAGATGTTGGGTTTCCGCCAGACATAGCGTTTTCCTTGATGGCCAAAAACCTCAATTTTAGTCTCATCTGACCAGAGTACCTTCTTCAATATGTTTGGGGAGTCTCCCACATGGCTTTTGGCGAACACCAAACGTGTTTGCTTATTTTTTTCTTTAAGCAATGGCTTTTTTCTGTAAAGCCCAGCTCTGTGGAGTGTACGGCTTAAAGTGGTCCTATGGACAGATTCTCCAATCTCCGCTGTGGAGCTTTGCAGCTCCTTCAGTGTTATCTGTGGTCTCTTTGTTGCCTCTCTGATTAATGCCCTCCTTGCCTGGTCTGTGAGTTTTGGTGGGCGGCCCTCCATTTTTTAATAATGGATTTAATGGTGCTCCGTGGGATGTTCAAAGTTTCGGATATTTTTTTATAACCCAACCCTGATCTGTAATTCTCCACAACTCTGTCCCTGACCTGTTTGGAGAGCTCCTTGGTCTTCATGGTGCCGCTTGCTTTGATGGTGCCCCTTGCTTAGTGGTGTTGCAGACTCTGGGGCCTTTCAGAACAGGTGACAGATAATGTGACACTTAGATTGCACACAGGTGGACTTTATTTAAATAATTATGTGACTTCTGAAGGTAATTGTTTGCACCAGATCTTATTTAGGGGCTTCATAGCAAAGGGGGTGAATACATATGCATGCAACACTTTTCCGTTATATATTTCTTAGAATGTTTTGAAACAAGTAATTTTCTTCATTTCATTTCATTAATTTGGATTATTTTGCGTATGTCCATTACATGAAATCCAAATAAAAATCAATTTAATTACAGGTTGTAATGCAACAAAATAGGAAAACGCCAAGGAGGATGAATACTTTTGCAAGGCACTGTAGCAGGGTCCTTGATGACAAATGGGAAACTACAGTGCAAGTCACCTCTGTTGAGAATGAAATTACTTTCTCTCCGCCCTCCCTCCCTCCCTCCCTCCCTCCCTCCCCTCCCCTCTCTCTCTCCTTTTTCCTTGTCCCTATCCTCAGCTCTCTACCCTATTCACTATTGCACTGATACACACCAAGTCTGTGACAGCTATATTTCTATTAGAATATCTCCCTGTGCTTTTCAAATTTTTATATTTCTTTAGGAAACACAAAGATCAGAATTTAAAAGCAACCACAAGAGAAAATGTGACTTATGAAATGTTTAAAATACAGACTCATCCGAAGTAAAGTAGAAGAAAAAACATTGTAAATGGAGAATTGTCAGCGTAGAATATAAATATTTGTCTATATTACAGGGGTCTGAGTTTGTAAGGCTATGTGAGCAGAGAGGACACAGTAGTAAGGTTCAGATAGACTGCTCGTGGTAGACACACATTGGGAACGTTTTTTCTTCTCTCTCTAAAAAAGCGCTGTCAATGTCAATAGGGCGGCAGGTAGCTTAGTGGTTAAGAGCGTTGTGCCAGTAACCGAAAGGTCGCTGGTTCTAATCCCCGAACCGACTAGGTGAAAGATCTGTCGATGTGCCCTTGAGCAAGGCACTTAACCCTAATTGCTCCTGTAAGTCGCTCTGGATAAGAGCGTCTGCTAAATGACTAATTATTATTATTATTATTATAATGTGGTCATGTCAACCTAGCTAGTAGCATTAGCCTCTATGCTACATTAGCATACAGCTAAAATGTAGTATTCCTCTTTAGGATCCCTTCAGGTAGGTTATAACTAGCTGAAATGTCTGTCTTTAGTTGTTTAGTGATTGTCATTAGTTAATTAACTGTGATATTACATAGTGAATTAACCAGTATGATGTATAATTAAAAGTTAATTAACAAGTAACTAATTAGCATGTCTTTAGCATAAGAGCATTTTAAGAACTTGATATGGAATTATTCAGAATGAATCAGTTCCCTGTGTTGAAATCAACAGTGAATCAAGTTGAGAGTTCATGGCATCTCTATCAATGACTCTATGGGATGAATTCAACGAAATGTCTCACCTTCGCCAATCTCAGTGCATCTCTGTACAACAATTCAAGTGCATCATTGCCTGAATATGAACTGCAGATGAATCAGGTCTCTGACAATCGATTCCTTGAATGACTCCTAGAATGACTACGTCCTGCACAGTGAATCATTTGAATCGTCTTCAAATGTAAATCATATTTCAATCTCTGGAGGGTGAGTGAATCAACTCAGTGCATCTCTCTACCACCGAATCAACTCTTGGTGGTGAATTTAATGAATCCAGTCCAGGTTTTGGGCATACTGTAGTTAGATTTGAAGTCTGGAACGGCTGAGACCGAGACCTCAGTAAGTAAGTGGCGCTTTGGGGCAAGAAGGGTGATCTCTCTCTCTCTCTCGTTTTCCTCGGCCTTTCTCACACTCTATCTCTCTAACATGCGGACACCCACACACACCTCCTCTCTTCCCTCTTGTCAAAAACACTAACACACACGCAAACGTGTGCCCTCCTCACGCACACGCCCTCTTGGCGTGCAGCATCTCGATGAGCAGGTTGTTGCAAGGCACCTCTCCGCTCAGATGCTTGTAACAAAGGTAGTCCTCGGCCTGCGCCGACAAGGCCTTGAGCTCAGGCAGGCGCATCAGCAGCTGGCTGAACTTGTCCAGGTACTGGGGGTAAGCACACATTGTGTACTCCAGCAGAGCCCCGTTCACCTGCTCCTGGACGCCCTCCACGAACGCCTGGTTCTCCAGTAGCTTCACATCTGAGGGGAGAAGAGAGTGTGTTTTTAGTGGTGTTTTTTTTTCCCTAAATGCACTATTTGTAACTTTAATTTCCAGTCCAAAGTGCTGCTCTTGAACGTGTTTGAAAATGACATATAGTGACTTGACGTGGCATGTGGAAGCATGACTAACAGCGCCCATCAACCCCCCACACAAAAACACTTGTCTTTTCCTATTACCCCTGACTTTCTGATAACTACTTTGTTGAGGGAAAATGTAGTTGCTACGACTGTGATATGTTGTTTTCTCACCTAGCAATCTTAAGATGAATATGTATATCAGGCTTACTAGGACTTTAGATATCAAATAAGAAATACAACATGTTCTACATGCTGTCAAGGGGCATGTCTGGATGACAGTATGTAGAGGTTCCTTAGAAACATTGGAGCCTTTGATTGAATCCTAGCCATTATCTTATTGAAAACATGGATCCAACTGTGCATGTCTGTCTGTCACAGTATTTCTTTGTTTCTGTGTATGCTCGTGATTATCTCAAGCATTTCCACGACTATGTGCACCCAGCACAAGGATATGTTGTACTATAGAGATCAAATCAAATCAAATGTAATTTGTCACATACACGTGTTTAGCAGATGTTATTGCGGGTGAAATGCTAGCTAACATAAGTCAGTTTACGTGGGCTGTTATGTATAGAAGCACATATGAGCTCCAGCACTAGCTTGGCTAAGAGAGGGACAACAGCTTGCCATCTTCCCAGATGAGGCTCCTTTCCTGGGGTTCAGCACGAGAGCACCGACGGGGGAGCCCCTCACAATTGAATCAAACGTTGTCGATAATATTTTCAATACGGCTCAAAGGTGAAGTGAAAATTGCCCCTACAAATATGACCGAATTGCCTGAGGAAGAAAGAGACGAACAAATGACGACAGACTGAGAGAGAGATGAGGAGAGAGTGAGCGAGCGAGGGAGATGGAGAGACAGAAAGAGGGAGGCAGAAAACAGAACCCACACAAAGATCCACACTCCGCGCAAACGCCAGGGCCCTCTCAAGCACTCTCATTATTAAAAGCAGCTTTTGTTCACAGTGGGCTAGCTCTAAATTGCTACCGCTTAGGGGAATGTAGATGATAAAAGGCCATTTTCCCATCTACCGAGCACGGCGGATTCTGGCCGAGTGTCTGTCTGGAGAAAAAGCGATGTGGGGGTCAATCCATTAAGCCTTCATTGAGCGCAGTGCGCAACAAGGGCGACGCTCGTTGCCTTTGTAAACATAGCCTATTCAGAGCGGCCTAATTCGAATTAAGCCCATAACCTGTGCAAAGCGCCACTCCATTTAGACTAATCATTTAGCCTCTTAGAGCCATAAAGGGGACAAACTGCCAATATGCTCAAATCCCCTAAATATATACCGCCATATCAGCGCGCCATCCTGCTTTTGACAAATTAATTGCTTTGGATCAAACTCAAATTGAAGGAATTGCCAGTTATGTTTTAAAATGTGATAAATTAGGTAAGGTTGAGAAGCCATTGTGGGGCATTTCATTTACAACACTAATAACTTTCAATCTCATTTAAGCACATGATTATTTGATTTCACTAATTCTCCAACAGCGCTCAATAAATACACCTTCTGTAATTCAATTACACCTAACAATTGTACCAAATGAGAGTTTAAAAAATATTGTATGAATTTTACATTTAATAGACCCTTTTCCAGTACACGACACACTGACGTCACGCAGATGCGCGCGACTCTTGGCGGCAGTAAGAAAGCCATCGCCATCTGCGTCCATTCAACATAGCCTAGATTTCCATTATTATTACTTCTAAACAAAAAAACTTTGGGATTCTCATACGCTTACAATGATGTTTTGATTCTTGCTTGAACAGTCGTTAAGATTATATTTGGTTGTGATCTTTGAAAAATAACTATTTTGGATGCAGCAGTTAGAATGCTAACGCTCACTGATATAGGCTGTAGCAAAAGCTAGCCAAAGAGCCATTTTACTGATTGAAGTATAAGTGTTTTTTTAAGTATAATGCAGTTGATTTGCGAACATGACAAACATTATATTAAGCAGGACATTGATACGAGCCTTAAAATCCAATTATAATCCAAAAGTAGTGTGAAATGCACTCATAAGCAACATGTAAATAGAGGCCGTTTTTGCGCCGTTCTATAAGAACTTCCCCTTGTTCTGCCACCAACTTGCACGCATCGCCATCGTGCGGCAATGTTTGCAAATGCAGAAAATGACTGTGCCAAGAGACATACAGTTAACAAGAACCACCATGGGAATCCCTATAGCTTCTCAGAGAACTGCTTATTATTGCTTCAAAGTATATTGAAACTTTGTGAAGATGCACTTTAAATCAGGTTGGACTTGACATGACTTCACTTATTGGTCCACGGATGGTGAATATCAAGTTAATATTTTCAATGCCTTCAGAAAGTATTCAGACCTCTTGACTTTTCCCACATTTTGCTGTGTTACAGCCTGAATTTTAAATGGATTGAGATTTTTTGTCACTGGCCTACACACAATAAAATAACCCACAATGTCAAAGTGGAATTGTGTTTTTCGAATAGTTTTTTTAATTAATTAAAAATGAAAAGCTGAAATGTCTGGGGTCAATAAGTATTCAACCCCTTTGTTATGGCTAAATAAGTTCAGGAGTCCAAGTGTGCTTAACAAGTGACATACTAAGTTGCATGTACTCACTCTGTGTGCAATAATAGTGTTTCACGTGATTTATGAATGACTATCTCATCTCTGTACCCCACACATACAATTATCTGTAAGGTCCCTCAGTAGAGCAGTGAATTTCAAACAGAGATTCAACCACAACGACCAGGGAGGTTTTTCCAATGCCTCGCAAAGAAGGGCACCTATTGGTGGATGGGTCAAAATTAAAAAAAAAGCAGGCATTGAATATCCCTTTGAGCATCAGGAAGGTATTAATTACACTTTGGATGGTGTATCAATACACCCAGTCACTACAAAGATACCGGCATCCTTCCTAACTCAGTTGCCAGAGAGACAAGAAACCGCTCAGGGATTTCACCATGAGGCCAATGGTGACATTAAAACAGTTACAGAGTTTAATGGCAGTGATAGGAGAAAACTGAGGATGGATCAACAACATTGTAGTTACTCCAGAATACTAACCTAATTGACAGAGTGAAAAGAAGGAAGCCTGTACATAAAAAAATTCCAAAACATGCATCCTGTTTGCAACAAGGCACTAAATTAATACTGCAAAAAATGTGTCAAAGCAATGAACTTTTTGTCCTGAATATAAAGTGTTATGTTTGGGGTAAATCCAATACAACACATTACTGAGTACCACACTCCATATTTTCAAGCATAGTGGTTGCTGCGTCATGTTGTGGGTATGCTTGTAATTGTTAAGGACTGGGGAGTTTTTCAGGATAAAAATTTTACGGAATGGAGCTAAGCACAGGCAAAATCCTAGAAGAAAACCTGGTTCAGACCTGAAAATGGTTGCGTAGCAATTATCAACAACCAATTTGACACAGCTTGAACAATTTTGAAAAGAATAATGGGCAAATATTGCAATCCAGGTGTGGAAAGCTCTTAGAGACCTACCCAGAAAGGGTTGTGAATACTTATGTGAATGAGATATTTCTGTATTTCCTTTTTAATACATTTGCAAACATTTCGAAAAAAACATGTTTCCACTTTGTCATTATGGGGTATTGTGTGTAGATGGGTGAGAATTTTTATTTATTTAATATATTTTGAATTCAGGCTGTAACACAACAAAATGTGGAGTAAGTCAAGGGGTATGAATACTTTCTTAAGGCACTGTAGGTGTCTATGATTAGTTATGGGGCTATGGAGAACGGTCCATGCTATCCACGTTCCTTGGGACATCCCAACTCTGACGTTACCCTATTGAAGATTACATTTTAAATGGTTACGGTAAGGGTTAAGGTTAGAGTTAGGGTTTAGAGTAGGGACGTCCCAAGGATCCCAGATAACATTAACCTATGGAGAACCCATGGCTGATCTCCCACTCACAGGGGTCGAAGAGGACAAGGAACCTGAAGCAGGCGATTGGTCCACCGACCTTAATATAAAGTTAACATTTTCAACAATATTTTCAACCCTTAATTAGGTGAGAATTATTTGTTATGGGGATATCCAGCTCCCCATGGCGGTCCCCTGTAATTGGATGCAGCTCCCCATGGCAGTCCCCTGTACATGCAATTGGATCTCCCACACACCGGGGTTAAAGAGGATGAGGAACTTGAAGCAGGTGATTTCTCTGCGGTCCGCCTGTAGGGTCTGTAGTTTCTCAACTAGCTCCTGTCCTCTCTGTACCAGGCTTGTGAGAGTGGCTCCTGCCTGGGATGCTATGGACGTCAGTTCCACCTAGACCACAACATACACATGCATGAGTTTCAACATAGGAACTTTCCCCCAAAAAGTACTTTCTGGACTCATTAAAGGTAGACTCAGTGATATGCGTTTACCATGAGGAGTGGCGTGACTGACTTCTAACTTCTGTGTGTGTGTGTGCGTGCGTGCGTGCGTGCGTGCGTGTGTGTGTGTGTGCGTGCGTGTGGGTGTGTGCATGTGTGTGATGACGCGTGGTGATCATTGCACTCACCTCCTGCCCTGTGACCAGTAGCACGCTGCCCTCCTTGCCGTGTTGGACTTGCCTGGAGATGAAGTCCAACACCAGCAGCTCGCTCCAGCAGTTGTGAAGCAGCTTCATCTGATCTCCCACCTGATAGAAGAAAGAAGGAACGAACATCCATTCAAACACACGTATTTGTGTTTCAAATGGTTTGGTTAAAATGACAACAGTCAAAAATGAGCTAAACTTAAAAAAGTGAACTATCCCTTTAACTATCAATTAACTTAATGTCCTTAACCAGAAGTAGTAGTAATGCACCAGTACAAATTTAGGCGTAAACAGTTGTAATGAAAGCCCATGGCCATGGCCAGACGGATATTGTGACGTGAAACAGAGAGAAATTCAGATTAGTTCCCAGGCTACATAGAAAGGTTAACCAAACAATGGCGGGTTTATTCACAGTGAACATGGGGACAGTGTCACTCTATAAAATAGAATTTATACAGTATGGTCCAGAAAACCTTTCTGATATGACAAAAGATTATTGTGGTCTGCTTTTTGTGGCGTAGTCAAGCTATGGATTATCCATGATCCATGATCCATGATCCATGATCCACTATCCATGATCCATGATCCATGATCCATGATCCATTATCCACTATCCATTATCCACTATCCATTATCCATTTTCTGTGCAGAAGTTGCATTTTGGTTAAATGCCACAAACAACTACAAACCCAGAGAACAGTGGTAGTGGTCCTCTGTAGCTCAACTGGTAGAGCCTGGCGCTTGTAACGCCAAGGTAGTGGGTTCGATCCCCGGGACCACCCATACACAAAAATGTATGCACGCATGACTGTAAGTCGCTTTGGATAAAAGCGTCTGCTAAATGGCATATTATTATTATTATTATTAACAGCAACACAGTACGGACAAAATCAATTTCATTGCAATGCAGCTTAACAACCAGCCCATCTCATCACATGACGTGAGTGCGAGCATGCTTGTTTAACGAACGTCGACATTATTTGAATATCAGTTAAGTCTTCCATTTTATGGAAATGCACTAGCCAGGGACAAAAACATGTCAACATCACCAAAGATACCTAGATACAGTATATGAACAGAGACCCATAGAGACATGGCCCCATTCAGTCTGGATTTTCTGTTGCCATGGCAAATCGATGGTATTTACCACTAAGTCGTGCTCTGTCCCCGCGAGGTCGGTTTTTCATTTATTTGTTATAGCACAACAAGTTTTTTAACACAAATACCAGACCGGATTCAATACACACTTCAGGAATTGCACAACAAACCATTGACACACAGTAATGTGAACGCAATAAAATATATATATATATATTTTTTCATTTGGAATACAGTGCACACCATAAAGACTGTTGTCTGTGGCATTCTACTGCTATTCCCCCATCTGCACCTATTGAAAATGTCAAGTACCTCAGAATTTTGATGGATTTTCTTGCTTCTCTCCCAAGCTCCCAGCTTTCACTCGCCCATGGGTGAGTGCGTGAACTATTTGTAACAGTCAATGGTGAATACCACTCTAGCATATAATAAGACGTGTATACAGCCACATTGTAAAGCCACTGAGGTGCCAGTTTAGGCAAAAGTATTGTGAGTGTGGGAAAAAAATATCATCTGAATTAATGAAACATTCATTATTTTGTACTATTAACCAACATACTGAACAACATTCTATATTTTTGTCTTGGCATTGATACACAGCTAAACTAGAGCAGTTGTGCTGAGCGCATATGGTGCAATGCTAATGTTCACCTGGCTCATTCTATTGCTATAGCATGCCATGGTAGCGAGTCATTACACCTGGTAAATGAGGTAGAAGTTCCTTCCGGAAGCCATTCTACTGTGAGGGGATTGACACACACCTGTCCAACACAGACGTAGACACAAAGACCTGGAAACTAACCATCAACACGTGGTGAAGAGAGTCAATAAGCTAATGTATGCCACATCCACCATCGCACACACACACACACACACACACACACACAGCAAACACAGCTCAGCTTAGTACTGGCATGAAAAACACATGGCAACACATCTCCAGGTATTGTCGATTGTTAGTAGCGTAGCACCAGCATAGCACTGTCGAGTAAGTTTGCATGCACACTAATAATTCCATATTAAACTGATTATGGCAGTAGGCCGAGTATGGCATTAGTCATGTAAACACCTTACTCTGATTATCTTAATCGCCGGGACCACCCATCGCCGGGACCACCCATACGTAAAATTGTATGCGCAAATGACTGTAAGTTGCTTTGGATAAAAGCGTCTGCTAAATGGCATATTATTATTATTATTATTATTATTATTATTATAATCGAAGTAAGCATATGTCGATTAAAACATCTAGATTTTTTAGCAATCTTTTGATTTATTAGGACATGTAAACACATGAATCGGAGTTCCAGCAGTGTATTAGGTCTGCGCATGTTCTAGCATGAGCAACGCGAGTCTCTCTCTTTTGTGCCAGTGAATTGAGTTCGGAAAATCTAGAAAAACTTTTCACACGCAAACTCTGTATTTCTGAACTCAGATTCAAATAGGCTTCATATTTATAATACAATTATAATTTGGTTAAATATTAATATAATAATATGTGATATAACGTTTATTTTGATTGGCAATTTTCTGCATTGATCAAAGTCCAATCAGGTAGCCTGATTTCAGATGTGTCAAAGTAAACAGTATTATTAGGGAAAACATTCTTCTTGCAAAGCATGTAAATGTTTTAATCAAACTATTATATTAATCTGAGTATTCACAATAATCGTAGTAATGTGTGCATGTAAACATACCTATTGACTGTAATGCTTACATCATTTCAGTATGATAATTGCTATTTCAATCATTGCAAATATTTCCTTTTGTATGTGTGTGCGTGTGCGCGTGCGCGCGCGCGCGTGTGTGTGAAGCTACTGGAGGAAGCTTGTGACTAATCTGCAGCCGAACTATGATGCAGATGATGATGATGATTTGTGTGTTCTCAGACGGCGGTGGCCAGAGGTAGACAGAGACAGAGGGAGCATGTCTGGGTGCAGTACAGCAGGATTTTACTGAGCGGGTAGAGAGACTGTTGTGGAATGGTGATTAGGGCTAGTGGATAGGGATATGGTGGGGTTTTGAGACCTACCAGCAAAGCACCATATCCATGCAATTAATTAAATCCATAATATGGACACAGGACACACGTTATATAGTGAGTGACCCCATGATATAGTGATTATGTATGATATAGTGATTATGTACACTGAACAAAAATATAAACGCAACATGTAAAGTGTTGGTCCCATGTTTCATGAGCTGAAATAAAAAATCCCACAAATGTTCCATACGCACAAAAAGCGTATTTCTCTCAAATTTCACAGGTGTGGCATGTCAAGAAGCTGATTAAACAGCATTACCATTACATAGGTGCACCTTGTGTTGGGGACAATAAAGGCCACTTTAAAATGTGCAGTTTTGTCACACAACACAATGCCACAGATGTCACAAGTTTTGAGAGAGCGTGCAATTGGCACACTGACTGCAGGAATGTCCACCAGAGCTGTTGCCAGAGAATGTTATGTTAATTTCTCTACCATAAGAAGCCTCCAAGGTCATTTTAGAGAAGGAGTATGTAATAATTTTGTGGGGAAAAACTCATTCTGATTGGCTGGGCCTGGCTCCCCAGCAGGTGGGCCTGGCTGCCAAGTTGGTCGGCCTATGCCCTCCCAGGCCCACACATGGCTGCACCCCTGCCCAGTCATGTGTAATCCATAGATTAGGGCCTAATTAATTTATTTAAATTGACTGATTTCCTTATATGAACTAACTCAGTAAAATCTTTGAAATTGTTCCATGTTGAATTTATATTTTTGTTCAGTTTATTATGTAGTGATTATGTATTATATAGTGATTATGTATTATATAGTAATTACTTTGTATAGTGGTTGGATAACAAATACCACTATTAAAATGATTTATTAGACATGTATGATGACAACCAGATAATGTGTATATCACACAGCTGATTTAGTAGCTTTCTCTCGTCTTAGATTTAAAACAACTTTCAGAAGTCTAGCTGTAGACTGATAAGAAGAAGAAGAAAATGCCAATTAATGGTCACTTTTAGAAACATTGAAATAGATTTTGTAACGTTTTGACTACACAGAAAGCTGTAAAAATCTCAAATAAAACTTGATATTTTACAAATACTGTCTATCCCTCCACATGGTAAACCCAAACACATTAACTACACACTCTGGAGAACACATTCCACTCTTATCTACTACAAGGAATGCCTTCAGTACCGGCAAAAATAACTGGGGACTTGTTGGCAAATAGTCCTATTATTCATAGTCCACTGGTTTATTGTCCTAGCACTCCACTACAGAAAGCGAAAGTAGACTTTGGCTAGTAGGTTCTTGTGGTGAAGCATTTCACATTACATGAAGGTAGTTTGTGCTTTAACCTCTTATTTTGTGTTATTTACTCTGTATATACTGTATCTACTATATGATATAGGACAACAAAGGCAAAAGGTATTATATGTAAATTAATCTAAAACAATGTAATGTGTTATAAATTGAATACAGTAATATAATTGTTATTGTCTGCTTCAGCCATGAATGGAAAGCAATACCATACCAACATGTTTAACTGACCTTAAGAACAATAAGGCACACTAAACTGTTAACTATTCAAGTATTAATAAACACCCAGACCCTGAAAAATATACATTTTGATCAATCAGCCATTGTACTCCTCTAAACCAAACAATGCTTCCATTGTTGTGAAAATATTGAAAGTAGGGACATGGTATCGCTTTATGCAGCACTTTAAGAGGGTCCACTTCCTTTACATCAGCGTAAAACTCAAGTGTTTTATTTTAGGAGAGATGAACGCGACCTCGACCTAACCAGGTTAAATCACTGCAAGTACACTATTACCATTCATCACTATCACACACACACACGCTCCCACGCACACACACGGACACACACACTGGCACGCACTCACTCACCCACACACACACACACACACACACACACATGCATGCAGCAAACACACACACACACACTCATACAGGCCAATGAAACATCCCCCCTAACTCACTCTAAATGAGTTCAGTCAACATCACCGTGAACCTGGGGAGAGGGGATAATAAAAGAAAAGAAAATGCTGCTTTATAAAAGATCTCTTCTCCTGACAACACTGTTCCATTCTGCCTCTCAGGATGGCCAAGAAGGGTTGACTTCATAAAACCTCTTCCAGGTAGGAATGGATGGAGGTCACACTGAAGTGAATAGCGCTGGGAGACATACGAAGAGTAAGATATGGCCTATGGAACCACAGTGAAGAGATTGCCCTTTCCTGGCTCCTCTCCTCACTGCACGCCCACACAGTCCCTACCGCAACTAGCATGCACCCGGGGCTCAAGTAGCTACAACGTGTCAGAGCATCTGTTTGTTCACCGCTGATAGTCGGTAGCCCGAGTCACGCCTGACCAGAATGGGTCTTGAGGAGAGCATTGCGGGAGGGCAGCGGTTGAAGCTAAGTCGATTAGCCGTTCACCTCATGGTAACTTTACACAGAGTGAAAATCGATGGATTAGCCAGTTAGCTTCAATAAACACTCAGAAATAGCGTGCTACAATTCCCTGGTGTGTAAAGAATTCTAAAGTGGGATATGACTTATTAAGGTTATTATAGCATGCCTATTCTGAGGTTGTGTGGAGTTATTTCAGAATATATAGTAAAGTTCAGACCTATCTCATTATGTCTCTATTCTATGTCACCATAGTGACATATACAGTAAGAAATATGTCACAACAAGTGACATATAACCAGTGGTGGAAAAAGTAACCAATTGTCATACTTGAGTAAAAGTAAAGATACCTTAATAGAAAATGACTCAAGTAAAAGTGAAAGTCACCCAGTAAAATACTCCTTGAGTAAAAGTCTAAAAGTATTTGGTTTTAAATATACTTAAGTATCAAAAGTAAAAGTAAAAATAATTTCAAATTCCTTATATTAAGCAAACCAGACGGCAACATTTTCTTGTTATTTTAATTTACGGATAGCCAGGGGCATACTCCAACACTCAGACATAATTTACATATGTGTTTAGAGTACGCCAGAACAGAGGCAGTAGGGATGACCAGGGATGTTCTCTTGATAAGTGTGTTAATTGGACCATTTTCCTGTCCTGCTAAGCATTCTAAATGTAACAAGTACTTTTGGGTGTCAGGGAAAATGTATGGAATAAAAAGTACATTTATTTTCTTTAGGAATGTAGTGAAGTAAAAGTCAAAGTTGTCAAAAAGATCAATAGTAAAGTACAGATACCCCCCAAAAACGACTTAAGTAGTACTTTAAAGTATTTTTACTTAAGTACTTCACACCACTGCATATAACTACAATGGTTAAATGTCACAATTTTTTACATATTCATGGGAGACCATGTTGCAAAGTTCCATGTAGGTGGCTACTGTAATGCTAAGGCTAACTTGTTGATGCTGCTTGGTGAAATACCCCCTGGGCTGTGTGTGATGAGAAAAAAAGCTGTCACTCTGCTCTCTCAATTGTCATGGGTGCGGATGTGCTTCCTTGATTCCACCTGTCATCGTCTTTTCATCATGGTGGACACCTCTGCAGTAGGAAGTCCCAAATAAACAGCGGAATAATGTGTGAGAGATGTGTGCGTGGCTGTCCACATGTAAAATGGTAAATGTTGACAGTGTATGTGTGTGTATGTGCAAATGTGGGTGCGCTTGTGTGTGTGTGTATCCCAATGTTATTGCATTGGCGATTTCCACTCAGTTCAGCAATTGGAATTGGTTATCATTTTCATTGTTGAGTTTTTCCCAATTCATCACTTGAATTTCAATTAACTTCCTGATATATGGAACTGACCCCAACAAACACAAACATACAATAACATATGTCATATGCCTGGGGATAATACAACATTATGTATCCACCATTTTATGATTCTCGCAGGGCCCACTCAGGCGAATAATCAATATTAGACTACGGGCTCTGCAAAATGTGAAACCTTTAAACCAGAAAGGGCCTTTGTCAGCCTTACCTGTACAAAAGGTCCTACCTGTAAGCCTGACGAAGATCTTTGTGGTTGAAACATTGCTAATAAAACTACAGGAGCATCAAAACAGTGGGAAAGTTTTTTTGTCTTATTTTCACATGGCATTTTGTACTCTGTGAGGTTTGTTGGATGTCTAAAACACCTTTGTACTAATAGATTCCTTTTTCTTGAAAAAAGTGTAAAGAAGAATGGGCGGCATATAATCTACAGTCTAAACCATCTCTGAGGAATTTTAAGGTTTCCAAACAATTAACAACTTTGGTTGGTATGACAACAAAGTATTGACTTCCCTACCTTGAGCTCCTTGAAGAAGATGCAGCCTCGGGCCCACTCCACGATGGAGAAGAGCGTCTGGTCGGCCATGTGACACATGAGGCTGAAGGTGCTGAGTCTCTCCTGACCCTTGCCCCCCCGGCCACTCTGCTCCTGCTGAAGGTGAGCAGCGATCTTACTCTGCACCTGCAGCTCGTCCGGGTCACAGCGCATAAACTCCAGCACCAGCTGAGGCACCCCAGGCACCTGCGGAGAGCCCGATCCAGAGTAGACCTGCTCCGGGTAGATGTAGCTGCCCACTACCGAGTCTGGGGAGCTTGTGTAGTGTTCCGGGTACTCGGACTTGATCGCCCGGCTGGGGAAGGAGGCGTACTGGTACTGGGGGGGTAAGGGTGCATGGGGGGGGAGTCCAGGCATGGCCATGCCAAGTGAGGGGGGTCCATAGAGGCAGCGGTCGTAGTCTGTGGGGGCGATGGGGATGGGGGTGGTGGTGGTGTGGAGGATGCCCTTGGGGAGCGGGTGGAGGCCCGGGAGGCTGCCGGTGAAGGTGTAGTCTGTCTGGGTGTCAGGGGAGAGCATCGGAGGGGTGGTCTCCATCTTGAGGCCGGTGGCTCGAATCAACGCTTTCTTCTGCTGCTTGAGGGCTCGGTCACGCTTGTACATGGGGCCAAACTTATTCCGGCCTCCTCGCATGCGATCGGCACGGACAGCTGATGGAATCGAACACCATTACTGTTATTCAATTAATTGCTAACATTCACTAAGTTAGCATGTGAGAGTTCTTGGTGCAGCAATCAAAATGTAAACCAAAAATACACTAATAGAGCAATCATTTTGTAGATTTTATGTATATATCTGAAGATATGGATTAAATCCATTGTAAAGTAAATTTCATTTCTACGGATAAACAAAAATGTTTGTTCTTGTTTTGTTATTATTCTGAATCCCAAAATAACATAAATTGCATTTACATAGCTTGCATTCAAGCTTGTTGTCTCATAATGATTTAATGACATATCATGAATAACCTCATCCAAAACTCTTCTAATTACGCAATAATATTAGAAAACATACTATTCATACATATTTTATCAAAGGATACTGAAATAGTTTACCTGGAGCTAGATATTTTTTATCGAAATTCCTTAGATAATATGCCAATGTTGATACAGCAATTAAAACCCAACCATTGACAAAAAGATATATGCAACAACTGACAAACTATACTTATAATATAGTTTTCTCATGTTTCACTAATTAGAGACGAATATTTAACGACACCTATTTGAGAATAAGCCTACCAACAGTCAGACTATAATGCAGCCTATACAGGCCTACTGTTATATATCACCAACCCAAAGAGATAGATATGCAATTTCATCGAACAGATATCAAACTTGATCAATTCTGATGTATAGCCCCCAAAAAATATTCTACAAATATAATAATTTTAAAATCTGACAACATTCCATGTTAAACCAAAATACCTTAGAAATTATCTAAATTAATCAAATAAAAATGATTTTACCTTCTAATCGCATTCCAACATTCAGGCATTTCTGAAACCGACAAAATGGACACCGTTTCCTCTGAGTTTTGTCAATTTTACAATCCTGGTTTTCTGCACAAGTATACCTCTTATTATTTTGAACCGTTCTTTTGAAGAAACCCTGTGTGAGAGAGTTCATATAGACATGCCTATTAACAAAATAGCCAAGTTAAGATCATCATCAATGCTGCAATAAAATGAATACAAACGAAAATAATATACATTAATTTGTATTAATACAAATGATAACGAATTTCTTGATGGATTTAGACATCTCATCTTGACGTAAATAAAAAGATAGGTCTATATTATAGCCTATGAAAGCCTCTATAAAAATAAATGATTGCGTCTTTTGCAGCCTACCTTGCAGCTTTCACACGTAAGTAGTCCATAGTGGTATCCCGACACCTTATCGCCACAAACAGGACATAGCTCTTCCAAATCGACATCATAAGTGTACTCCATTCCGGTCAATGGAACACCTGGGAATGCACATGCCGGTGAGCAACAGGTAGCTTACAAATAAATCACTGTATCACCAGCGATTCTGTCTTACTTTTAGGCCTATCAATTGTGTGTATTTCCACTAATAGGCCTAAATATTGAAAATATTGTCACATTTCATTCAAATGAACGGCATTTTAATGCTTGTATTTTGGATGTGTGTAGGCTATGTGCATAAACAGAATTCTCGGCAAACATGTAGCCTATCCTATTTCAAAAGAGAAGGCATATTAAACCCTAATTACAATCTTGAATAAATCAAAGCGCAGGTATGCATATTCGATAGCAATCTAATTTTGTAAGGATTATTTTATATCCCCAATAATCTGATGCATCAGAAATAGGCTTCGTATTTTGACATTAGGTCTACGAAATTACGCACCGAAATAACGCACATTTAGCAAAGCTACATCATTTATGAACATGCATATTTTCAATTGACCAATAAAACAAATACTTTACAAGCATTAACATAATTGTTTTATATCACAGCACTAAATTAAAAGTTCATTGTTGAATGATGACATTCGGAAACCCGCAAAAGTAGTCTACGTAAGCAGGCCATACCTGTTGGATCCCCAGCGTTATCTTGGCTAGAACGGTTGTATTCGGTGTCCGTTCTCCTCTTAGCTAAAACGGTAGTAGGCTATACGGTGTCAGTTTGGATATGCATCCACGGAGAAACGACTTCGAAACATGCGCTATGGCTCTAACTTTATGAAAAGAATAGGCATACCCCGCAGGAATGATGGAGGAGGGATGGAGGAAGAAGGAGCAGTGGGCAGCTCCCTACACTAACTGACCTTGCTTGATCGAGACCTACCATGTGCATGCCCACGGACAGACATACCCTCCTCATATTTACAGATTGTGAAGGTGGATCTGATTGGAAGGCATGTCACGCTGGTGAGGTAAGCGACGGGAGACACCTCCTATCTGCTTGGCTAAGGTAGGTCTATAGAGTGACTAACATGTGGAGGGTGGACACGCTATAGATAAGTATTAGTGACTTAATAAAATTATCATGATTTTAGATTATACTTTAATCGTAAACTAACCAATATCACAAGAACCTTAGGCTACTTACTGTTTTTGCCACTAAAATAACTAAAACTAGCATAACTAAAATAGGCCTACTTATATAACGCTATTTGGTAATAGGCCTCCTGTCTTTTGTGGCCTCATATTTTGCATGCCAAACCAATAAAAATATATACCGTTGTATTACTGTCGAATAGTATAGGCCTACAATATGAATAAATAATCACTTATCATCCGTCTTTGCTGAAATAAAATGTAAAATGTCAATAACAACCCGGGACGCATTAAGGGAAGACTCTGATACTGATTTGCCTGTTTAATATAGACCGCACACTGAACATAATGGGGGATGATACTGATTTGCCTGTTTAATATAGACCGCACACTGAACATAATGGGGGATGATACTGATTTGCCTGTGCAATATAGACCGCACACTGAACATAATGGGGGATGCAGCCATTTGGAGCCAGATCACACCATGCAGGCCTACTTAACCCATTATTATTATTAAAATGCAGCCACTTTGCACATGATTAATAGCTGAAAATACTTACTTGGGAACTTCAGGTGGTACATTTCCTGATGTTGTTTAGACTTATTCAATAAGCATGATATATGTGCTGCTCAGACATGAACAAAACAAACAAAGCAACAACTTTACTTTTCGAGTTGGATTAAAAATGAGCGAGCGCTCAAGTCTAGATAAATACGTTTCTTCTGCTTCTCCGGTTCAGCGTGGATACATTTTGATTGGACTCCGTGCTCATGTGACATTGACATTGCAATAACGCTTTTGTTTTTTTCTTCTTACGGTGACCTCATGGATAAGCTTTCAAATAATGTTAAAAACTGTTTTCACAACTGCAACTTTCTCTATAGCCTATTATTTCAACTGTGATGGAAAATATTACTTGGCTAAATAGCCTACATCCTATTCAATTCAAAGGACTTTCTGTCAAGGGCACACACACTAATTAACGAGAAAATAAGATATCAGATTGACTGTACCTTGTGCTTTTCAACTCAACATACAAAAGTATAATTTATTTAAAAAAAACATTCCATAAATTCATTCCATAATCTTCAGTCTTGAATTACAATTAATGTTAGCCTATACCCCAGAATGTTGAGTGATACTAGGCCTAATTATATTATAACATGTTTTGGCATATAGGAGTACATTTAGTACATGCTTATAAACGGTTGATGCACATATTATGTCTGACTCTGGCTTTAATTAATAGTCTACGTAGAGATACTAGCTCACTCCTTATCATGTATTTATGGTGTATTTTGTCATAACTTGCGTATGCCCGACTAAGTCCTTGGATGCTGGAACATTTGAGAAATGACATTCCGAAATATTTGCCAGCAATATTATGCATAGCCTCCTCACCTGGAAATGGTAATGTTCGTATATTTCTCATACTAATGGTGACATATTTTTTATTTATTGTGTTACATATAGTCCTCGTAAACTGGATATCAGCGTCGGTGATGAGCTTAATAATGTCCTTGGGTAAAATTGAATCCACATTCAACCAATGTGTATAGCCCACTAGGATTACAGGCACCAATCAATTACTATAGCCTATTTGGCCTATATCTCTTTGCAGAGGAGCACAAAAGGATTTCGGGAATAATGAAACATAATTACGAAATAGATGAGACTTGAACAGTGATTTCTCAGCGCTGTCTAACGTCAATTTTTTACATGGATTTCTCAAGTCATAAACTATGGACATACTGTAATAAATGTATTATAAGTGAAACGCTAACCTAAACTAGATGGCTTAAAACAACAGTCTAAACATCTCAATGCAGCAAAGTGCACCATACAATGCCACATTTTAGTGATGGAACGGTATGCGCACCTCAATCTGTTGCTGCATAGATGCATTCATACAATACGAAGAGGCTCCATATGGCAGTATTCCCAGCTCTTTGTACATCATCAACAGAGGTGTGCTCAACACACACACACACACACACACACACACACACACACACACACACACACACACACACACACACACACACACACACACACATACTCACACACACACACACACACACACACACACAGTGAGTGCAGAATCATGTGCATAAATCAATTAGCCTAGCAGATTGTCCCTAACATTTTTGATAATTTTAGGATTATTGTTGTTCCTCATTGATGTTCCTTATTTATATTAAGAGCCGTGAATGTGATTATTGGTTATTGGTAAATAATAATAATACATTATATATTGAATTTATTATACTATCATGTATTCATTTATTAATAATATTAGGCCTATTATTGTAAATTCATTATTTACACTGTCTTTATTAAGGTTGTTCATCTTTGTTGTCCTCAAAGAGGAAATAAAATCAATCGGACCTTTACCTTAACGTCTGAGGTTTAGAGAGGGGTCTGCAAAAACAAAAACACATGTGCACGCATTGTGAGTATAGGAGGGTGGAGCAAGACATATAGCCATTTGGACGACCCTCCCTATCTATAAATCAGAGAAAATAGATAATCTGGTGTTTATATTTTGGGATGGATTTTGTTTTGTGACTGTGCTGTGGCTACAGCTCCGGCCGGACAGGCCGCAGACACGCTCTGTCTCTCTGCCAGAGACGTATTTGTAAAATAAATAAAGAAGAGATTTGTGGCTGGGCCAATGTTTAGACTTCGTATTTTTTTGCGTTTATGCCATCCTCAGCTTTTCTTTTCGTGTCACTGTCGAAAGAGGGGGAGCACAGTAACATGTATTATTATAGCCTGTAGATGCTGACGAATAGGCTACCTTAGTGAGTGTAGGTGTCATAGTTATCTGGATATTGAAGTAAATTGCAAACCAAACACCACATGTAGCCTAAAGCCTAGTCATTTGCATATTCAACAAGTTCGTGTAATAAAGCTACAGCCGACGTCTTAACTGACAGACTTGTCCTCAAATCATGTCAGTCAATTTGTGCCATGGCTGTCTGAAGAACAACACTGCCGTTATTGTTAGCCCTCTATGCCATGCAAGGTAATAGGAACATTTAACAGCCGTCTAAGGCATAATGTTCCTTCAGTGAACTTCGCTTTGTGCCCAGCAACAGAGAGACTAATAGAGGTTTTGACAAGGTCAACCTCTGTTGTACACCTTTGAATAAGCTACGTAGATTTTCTTCTCTCTTGAGTAGGCTAGGCCCTGTGGTTATTCTGACTGATCAATCTATCCAGGCCTAGCCTACATAAGAGTGGAGAAATATGACACAGAGGTCAATTAAACGTCTATTCCATGTTGGTTCAACATAATTTCATTGAAATGGCGTGGAAACAATGTTGATTCAACCAGTGTGTGCCCAGTGGGGTGGCCTTATATAGGCCTGTCCTGTGTTTGTACTGTACAGTGCATTCGGAAAGTATTCAGACCCCTTGTCTTTTTCCACATTTTGTTACCTTACAGCCTTATACTAAAATTGATTAAATATTATTTTCCTCATCAATCTACACACAATACGCCATAATGACACATTTTAGCTAATTTATTAAAAATAAAAAACATAAATACCTTATTTACATAAGTATTCAGACCCTTTGCTCTGAGACTCGAAATTGAGCTCAGGTGCATCCTGTTTCCATTGATCATCCTTGAGATGTTTCTACAAATTGATTGGAGTCCACCTGTGGTAAATTCAATTGATTGGAAATGATTTGGAAAGGCACACACCTGTCTATATAAGGTCCCACAGTTGACAGTGCATGTCAGAGCAAAAACCAAGCCATGAGGTCGAAGGAATTGGCCGTAGAGCTCAGAGACAGGATTGTGTCGAGGCACAGATCTGGGGAAGTGAACCAAAACATTTCTGCAGCATTGAAGGTTATCAAGAACACAGTGGCCTCCATTCTTAAATGGAAGAAGTTTGGAACCACCAAGACTCTTCCTAGAGCTGGCCGACCTGCCAAAGTGAGCAATCGGAGGAGAAGGGCCTTGGTCAGGGAGGTGACCAAGAACCCGATGGTCACTCTGACAGAGCTCCAGAGTTCCTCTGTGGAGATGGGAGAACCTTGCAGAAGGTCAACCATCTCTGCAGCACTCCACCAATCAGGCCTTTATGGTAGAGTGGCCAGACGGAAGCCACTCCTCAGTAAAAGGCACCTAAAGGACTCTCAGACCATGAGAAACAGGATTCTCTGGTCTGATGAAACCAAGATTGAACTTTTTGGCCTGAATGCCAAGCGTCACGTATGGAGGAAACCTGGCACCAGCCATATGGTGAAGCATGGTGGTGGCAGCATCATGCTGTGGGGATGTTTTTCAGTGGCAGGGACTGGGAGACTAGTCAGGATCGAGGGAAAGATGAATGGAGCAAAGTACAGAGAGATCCTTGATGAAAACCTGCTCCAGAGCGCTCAGGACCTCAGACTGGGGCGAAGGTTCACCTTCCAACAGGACAATGACCCCTAAGCACACAGCCAAGACAACGCAGGAGTGGCTTCTGAACAAGTCTCTGAATGTCCTTGAGTTGCACAGCCAGAGCCCGGACTTGAACCTGAAACTCCCCAAATACAGGTGTGCCAAACTTGTAGCATCATACCCAAGAAGATTTGAGGCTGTAATCGCTGCCAAAGGTGCTTCAACAAAGTACTGAGTAAAGGGTCTGAATACATACGTAAATGTAATATTTCAGTGTTTCATTTTTTATAAATTTGCAAACATTTCTACAAACCTGTTTTTGCTTTTTCATTATGGGGTATTGTGCATAGATTGCTGAGGGGAAAAAAAAACAATTTAATCCATTTTAGAATAAGGCTGTAACATAACAAAATGTGGAAAATTGAAGGGGTCGGAATACTTTCCGAATGCACTGTATATCAACACAAACAATAGAAACATTATGTTTTCGAATTCAATTTACATTTCTGAAAAAAATCTCAGTTTTCACTGTCTGAGAGAAATTGTAGGCCTACAGGCTATGGACAATCTTTCAATGTTTGAAGAGTGAATGACAAAATAGTTCACTTACTGCATTCTTCAAATCAATTATAAGTTGGCTCAACAACATAGAACCTTTTGGGTTCTGTAGAACTCTGTGAAGCCTGTGATGCAGACAACTTTAACGAAAACCAAGTTGCTGAAAGCTTCAAGAACTTTAACCAACATGTCCTCTCTCCAAATTGCTGAGGATCTCTCAAATAAAGTATTTTGGTCGTATTGAGTGCACCCCCATTCACACTCTCAAGGTGGGCAAAGAAGGTGAGACTGAGACCGCATGTTTCAGGTAACTGTATCTATTTTGACTTGAAGGTTGCACTGCTGACTTTCACTTGGTTTTCCCGCCATTTCTGGATACCTGTTGCCAGCTTAGTATATTTCTATATGGACATATGGTTAATAACAAATATGTTTATAATAATAATAATAATGGATTGGATTTATATAGCACCTTTCTACAAACTGAGGTACTCAAAGCGCTTTACATAGTAAGGGGGAAAAACTCACCTCATCCACCACCAATGTGATGCACGGCAACCATTTTGTGCCAGAATGCTCACCACACATCATCTAGCATGATGGAAAGGTGAGGAGTGATATATCCCAATTAGGAATGAGGGGGATGATTAGGTGGCCATAATGGAAATGGGGCCAGGTTGGCAATTTAGACAGGACACCTGTGTTAACACCTCTACTCTTGCGATAAGGTCAAAGGGGGTGAATGTAATGGAGACAGCCTGAGAAATGCTTACATTGTCGGAATCGCAAAATGACCGATGTTTACATGCAGCGCGGCAGGTTAAGTTGAGGCATGCTAACCAGTGGTTAGGGTTAAATAGATGCAGTCACAGATCTAGGATCTTCATTTGACCAATATTGTCACAGCAAAATAAATCCTGCAGCAAAAGGATTTGAATGTTAAGTCCATAATTTACATTTACATTTTACATTTTAGTCATTTAGCAGACGCTCTTATCCAGAGCGACTTACAGTTAGTGAGTGCATACATCATTTATTTTTATTTTTATACTGGCCCCCCATGGGAATCGAACCCACAACCCTGGCGTTGCAAACGCCGTGCTCTACCAACTGAGCTACATCCCTGCCGGCCATTCCTTCCCCTACCCTGGACAACGCTGGGCCAATTGTGCGCCGCCCCATGGGTCTTAATGTTGCTTGATCGGTGGTTAGGCTATTAGCTAGCAAAAAGTAGGCTACATGAAAAGTGCAACTGTTAATATGACTGTGTGTTAGTTTGGGTTTTCAGTAAATCACGAAGCCCATCTGCATTTCCTGCAGTGCAGGAAATTCTCATCAACAAAAGAGTGATCAAATTAACATCCTACATCTGTATAACGCATTACGAAGAGGGTATTCATAGGAAGTGTTATCATTATCACACTCACAAGAATACTGATCGGAGGGAGTAGTCCCTAACAATGTAGTGTGTGGTGGTAAATACACTATCATGCTGGCCTACTTTAACCTCAACCACAGTATCTCCCAAATGAACAGATGTGCAGAAACGTGGCCAAAATAAAAACCCTTCTTCTGCACAATCCAAGGTCAGGCCATCTTGGCTACATGCAGTTTATCATATGTGGACGGAAATGTTATTTCAGTGTATGGGCTTTTCTTCTAACCTGGGATCCAAACTGAAGGGCTCTGTTTCACGTCACGATTTCAGTCTTGCCTTCCTGTACTAATAAGTAAAGTGAAACAACAGTGAAACAGAGCAATTCAGTTTGGGTTCCAGGTTACCTTTCAACATGTGCAGACCAGCTGGCTGGAGTGTTTACGGGCATATTCAATCTCCGCATATCCCAGTCTGTTGTCCCCACTTGCTTCAAAATGTCCACCCAAGAAAGCGAAGGTAACTGAACAAAATTACTATTGCCCCGTAGCACTCACTTCTGTCATCATGAAGTGCTTTGAGAGGCTAGTTAAGGATCATATCACCTCCACTTTATCCGACACCTTAGACCCACTACAATTTGCAAACCGCCCCAACAGATCCACGGACGACGCAATCGCCATTGCACTGCACACTGCCCTATCCCACCTGGACAAGAGAAATACCTATGAAAGAATACTGTTCATCGACCACAGCTCAGTCTTCAACAGCATAGTGCTGTCCAAGCTCATCACTAAGCTCAGGGCCCTGGGTCTTTACCCCCCTCACTGTACAACTGGGTCCTACATTTCCTGACGGGCCGACCCCAAGTGGTGAAGGTAGGCAACAACACCTCCAACACCCTGACACTCAACACAGGGTTGCAGGGGTGCGTGCTCAGCCCTCTCCTGTACTCCCTTTTCACCCAATTGCCATACCATGCAGGTGTTCAACTCAATCATCAACATCGACAGGGAGTGGGTCAAAAGCTTAAAGTTCCTCGGCGTGCACATCAGTGAGGACCTGAAATGGTCCCTTCACACCGACAACGTGGTGAAGAAGGCGCAACAGCGCCTCTTTAACCTCAGAAGGCTGATGACATTTGGCTTGGCCCCTAAAACCCTCACCAAATTCCACAGATGCACCATCGAGAGCATCCTGTCGGGCTGCATTACCGCATGGTATGGCAATTGCACCGCCCGCAACCGCAGGGCTCTCCAGAGGGTAGTGGGGTCAGCCCAACGCATCATCGGGGGCACACTGCCTGCCCTCCAGGACATCTACAGCATCCGGTGTCACAGGAAGGCCAAGAAGATCATGAAGGACATTAGCCACCTGAGCCACGGCCTGTTCCCCCCGCTACCATCTAGAAGGTGGAGACAGTACAGGTGCATTAAAGCTGGGACCGAGAGACTGATAAACAGCTTCTATCTCCAGGCCATCAGACTGTTAAACAGTCACCACTAGCCGGCCTCCGCTCAGTACGCTGTCCTGAACCTCAGACACTGTCACTAGCCGGCTACCACCCGGTACTCTACCCTGCTGCACCTTAGAGACTGCTGCCCTATGTATATAGAATCATTGAACACTGGTCACTTTAATAATGTTTAAATACTGTTTTACTCACTTTATATTTTTATACTGTATTCTAGTTATGGCTCATCCTATATAACTACTGCTATACACACCTTTTCTATTCACATACTGTCCATACTGTCTATACACACCATTCACATACATATACAGTACCAGTCAAAAGTTTGGACACACCAACTCATTCAAGGTTTATTTTTTATTTTTACTATCTTCTACATTGTAGAATAATAGTGAAGACATCAAAACTATGAAATAACACATGGAATCACGTAGTAACCCAAAAAGTGTTAAACAAATAAAAATATATTTGAGATTTGAGATACCCTTTGCCTTGATGACAGCTTTGCACACTCTTGGCATTCTCTCAACCAGCTTCATGAGGAATGCTTTTCCAACAGTCTTGAAGGAGTTCCCACATATGCTGAGCACTTGTTGGCTGCTTTTCCTTCACTCTGCGTTCCAACTCATCCCAAACCATCTCAATTGGGTTGAGATCGGGTGATTGTGTAGGCCAGGTCATCTGATGCAGCACGCCATCACTCTCCTTCTTGGTCAAATAGCCCTTACACAGCCTGTAGGTGTGTTTTGGGTCATTGTCCTGTTGAAAAACAAATGATAGTCCCACTAAGCACAAACTAGATGGATGGCGTATCGCTGCAGAATGCTGTGGTAGCCATGCTGGTTAAGTGTGCCTTGAATAAATAAAAAAATCACAGACAGTGTAACCAGCAAAGCACCCCCACACCATCACACCTCCTCCTACATGCTTCACGGTGGGAACCACAAATGTGGAGATCATCTGTTCACCTACTCTGTGTCTCACAAAGACACGGCAGTTTTTAACCAAAAATCTCAAATTTGGACTCATCAGACCAAAGGACAGATTTCCACCAGTCTTATGTCCATTGCTCGTGTTTCTTGGCCCAAGCAAGTCTCTTCTTCTTACTGGTGTTATTTAGTAGTGGTTTCTTTGCAGCAATTCGACCATGAAGGCCTGATTCACGCAGTCTCCTCTGAAAAGTTGATGTTGAGATGTCTGTTACTTGAACTCTGTGAAGCATTTATTTGGGCTGCAATTTCTGAGGCTGGTAACTCTAATGAACTTATCTGGGTCTTCCTTTCCTGTGGCGGTCATCATGAGAGCCAGTTTCATCATAGCGCTTGATGGTTTTTGCGACTGCACTTGAAGAAACTTTAAAAGTTCTGGAAATTTTCCGTATTGACTGACCTTCATGTCTTAAAGTAATGATGGACTGTCGTTTTTCTTTGCTTATTTGATCTGTTCTTGTCATAATATGGACTTGGTCTTTTACCAAATAGGACTATCTTCTGTATACCCCCCTACCTTGTCACAACATAACTGATTGGCTCAAACGCATTAAGAAGGAAAGGAATTCCACAAATTAACTTTTAACAAGGCACACCTGTTAATTGAAATGCATTCCAGGTGACTACCTCATGAAGCTGGTTGAGAGAATGCCAAGAGTGTGCAAAGCTGTCATCAAGGCAAAAGGTGGCTACTTTGAAGACATGATTTCGACATGATTTCATATGTGTTATTTCATAGTTTTGATGTCTTCACTATTATTCTACAATGTAGAAAATAGTAAAAATAAAGAAAAAAAAAATGAGTAGGTGTGTCCAAACATTTGACTGGTACTGTATATTTATTTTAAAGACTCTCTTCCGGAAGCTAATTTCCTGCAATTCTATCCATTTTGCCATGGGGTTTTATACTGTGTATTTAAAGACAGTATTATTGACATAGCTCATTCTAATATTTATACTATTGTACATTACATTGTAGTTACACAGTTTATAAACACTGCATATTTATTTATATACTGGATTCTTGACATAGCTCACTATAATATATCTACTGTTGTACATATCATTCTTAGTATATCTTGTGTAAATTCATCCAGTGTATATACATTTAGATTACATTTGGATTACTGTTACAGTGCTTTTTGGGATGTTAATTGGATTCATTCCGACATTTCTTGATTTGTTGTTGTGTTTTTTTATATACATTTTTGATTATTTGTGTACTTGTTTGACATTATACTGTTGCACCTGCTATAACATCTGCTAAATTGTGTACACGATCAATAAACTTTGATTTGATTTGACACACATACCCCTTCCCTCCTTCCCCCCACCCTGAACAATAACGATATCACTGGTAAAAAAATCCAACCCTCCCTCCCCCTTCCCTCTTTAATCCATGCTGCTGAGCTTCCTGATGAATGTAACCTTGTTCCCCTGCATTCCTGATGGATGTTCCCTTGTCCCCCTGAATTCCTGGCACGCGACTCCCAGCTTCCCTCAGACCCCTCGGCTTTACCTCGCCAGCCCTGTGATTGGGCGCCGCTGATGTGGTACGCCAGGGTTACCCTGTGGCAAGGAAACACTGGTGCTGGCCCTGAGATGGTTGAGGTTTGACGTAAGTAGGATTCACCTCTGGCACCTCATAGAGCCTTGGAACAGGACACATTGGTTTTTACTGTGTTTAAATGTTGTTTATAACTTTTGCCACCTCCCCTGACTGAAAACTTTGAAGCAAGTTTGATATAAGCTAAAAACACATTGGACTGGTTTCAGTGAAGTATACATGCGATATAACATGTCCTTGGTGTAATTCCTCATTGAACTTTACTTCAGCTCCTGAACAAACGCTTAGTCACACTGAAGAAAATGACTGAAGTACAACACACGTGCACTGATTAAGCCAGCACTGAGCACCACCTAGCCCGTGTGTAACAGTGGAAAACAAAACGGCAGATGGACACAAAGGCTAGCGATAGCTCACCAGAGGAAAACAAAATACAGGCTGTGAAGGCCTAACTCAGTGTGAAAGCCTAACTCAGTGTGAAGGCCTAACTCAGTGTGAAGGCCTAACTCAGTGTGAAGTCCTAACTCAGTGTGAAGGCCTAACTCAGTGTGAAAGCCTAACTCAGTGTGAAAGCCTAACTCAGTGTGAAGGCCTAACTCAGTGTGAAGTCCTAACTCTGTGTGAAGTCCTAACTCTGTGTGAAGACCTAACTGTGTGAAGACCTAACTGTGTGAAGACCTAACTCTGTGTGAAGTCCTAACTCAGTGTGAAGTCCTAACTCTGTGTGAAGTCCTAACTCTGTGTGAAGTCCTAACTCTGTGTGAAGTCCTAACTCTGTGTGAAGACCTAACTCAGTGTGAAGGACTAACTCAGTGTGAAATCCTAACTCTGTGTGAAGGCCTAACTCAGTGTGAAAGCCTAACTCTGCGTGAAGGCCTAACTCTGTGTGAAGGCCTAACTTAGTGTGAAATCCTAACTCAGTGTGAAGGCCTAACTCAGTGTGAAGTCCTAACTCAGTGTGAAGACCTAACTCAGTGTGACGGCCTAACTCAGTGTGAAGGCCTAACTCAGTGTGAAAGCCTAACTCAGTGTGAAGGCATAACTCAGTGTGAAATCCTAACTCTGTGTGAAGGCCTAACTCAGTGTGAAAGCCTAACTCGGTGTGAAGCCCTAACTCAGTGTGAAGGCCTAACTCAGTGTGAAGAACCTAACTCAGTGTGAAGTCCTAACTCAGTGTGAAGTCCTAACTCAGTGTGAAAGCCTAACTCTGCGTGAAGGCCTAACTCTGTGTGAAGTCCTAACTCTGTGTGAAGTCCTAACTCTGTGTGAAGACCTAACTCTGTGTGAAGACCTAACTCAGTGTGAAGGCCTAACTCAGTGTGAAGACCTAACTCAATGTGAAGGTCTAACTCAGTGTGAAATCCTAACTCAGTGTGAAGGCCTAACTCAGTGTGAAGTCCTAACTCAGTGTGAAGTCCTAACTCAGTGTGACGGCCTAACTCAGTGTGAAGGCCTAACTCTGTGTGAAGGCCTAACTCTGTGTGAAGGCCTAACTCAGTGTGAAGGACCTAACTCGGTGTGAAGCCCTAACTCAGTGTGAAGGCCTAACTCAGTGTGAAGAACCTAACTCAGTGTGAAGAACCTAACTCAGTGTGAAGTCCTAACTCAGTGTGAAGTCCTAACTCTGTGTGAAGGCCTAACTCAGTGTGAAGAACCTAACTCGGTGTGAAGACCTAACTCAGTGTGAAGGCCTAACTCAGTGTGAAGAACCTAACTCAGTGTGAAGTCCTAACTCAGTGTGAAGTCCTAACTCAGTGTGAAGACCTAACTCAGTGTGAAGACCTAACTCAGTGTGAAGGCCTAACTCAGTGTGAAGGCCTAACTCAGTGTGAAGGCCGGTAAGTGGCCTCATCTGCAAACTACTGAACACAAGGTGACCCACCGGAGCATCCTCAAGGTCCCCATGACAGCACACAACAAACCACGTGTCCATCTTTGTACAGCCAAGCTCAAGTATTTTCTGTTACATTTCCTGATTTTCATTTGACATCTTGCTCAAATCTTGGAGGAGCAGACAAAATGTCCCTTCAGGACACAGAAGCTGCAAGAATGAGCTTTACACAGTAGAATGTCATTTTGGTAAAGCCCAACAAAGCATTACACTTTTCACATCCTTTATTGTGTATGCTCTCTTCAGGTGGAAGAGTCCAACTTTGTCAGTTAAAGGGGGTCTACAGATGTGTGATGTGCAGATAAAGGTGGGAATGACCTCAGATCTTAAAGGACAGGCTGTACCTCTGATTTCCCATTCCAGGGCTACCAGGTGGGAAAATTTAACAGGAAGAGAGGAACGATTGGGCCCAAAAAAACACTGTCACTTCCTATAATAATTTGTGGGAACTCCATAAATAGTGACGCAATTCTGCAGCCACTTGACCCACTGGACATTGGCGGAAGAGGAACCAGGATCCTCCTTGAGAATGGGAAAACAAATGTCTCTACACAGGGAAGATTTGACATAATGTATAGCAGGTACAGGATTACTAAAACCATAAAGGAGATTTGTTGGAAACTTATAGATTGTGTCTTTAATGAAGATGATGTTCTGAAAAGTTACAAATAATGCATCACTGTGTGGAGTCAACTAATCTTCTAGAGGTGAGAAAATGCCTCTTTAACTATCGTTTGAATTCCTCTACTATACACACAGTAAAGACTGTTTAGACAGCTCCTAGATAGATCTGACATTAGTGAAGCGTTTTTCATCGTTAAAATAGCAGTGGAGGCCTTGGCTTCCTCTGGCCCATTTTGAAATGTGGCCAGCTACGTAAATTCCCCAGAGCTGTTGTGGGCAGTGACGCTGTCAGTGGCCCTGGCAAGGGAGCTCAATTTGGCACAATATGGGAAGCCATTATTTCTCCTTGGCTCAGATTGACAAGACAAGAGGCACATGCTAAAAACGGCACCCCTTTCTCTGCCCTGTCCACAGGAAGGGGAGGAGCCAGCGACAGGATGTGACTGTCACACAGCAAACGGACTCCCTGTAATTTATTACAACGACTCAGCTCTTTTATTTGGAGGTCTCTGGTGTAACAAGGCACCGCTATCGCTGAGTAAATACCCCACCGTGTTTAGACTAATATAACCTCTGTGACCCGGGCTATCATCTGTATTCGCAAGGATCATGCGTATGCCTCTTAAAATAGGCACCCTATATGATGGGTGATCAGTGGCTATTTTCATTTGTGCTCGTCGAATGCCATCTCAAAGGCGTGGAGAACAAACGGGGAGTGGAGGGTCACGGACATTCACCAGAAGTGGACAAGTGGACACTTAAAGAGAGTCTGCTGAGAGTGCATCCTAAATGGATAAGCTGGGGACATTCATCTGAAATGTTACTTTTGATCAATTATACATTTTGGGGCAAAGGGAGAAGAGTAAACACATTGAGGCCTTGGTCTCACAGCTGCACAAGGTTCACCTTTATTTAGTTTCAAGTCCTAACATTCTATGCATGCTTTGAACACTTATTGCTCTGATAGCCACAGGTAGTCAAAGTTACAGTCAGGGCAGACACACGGACACAAAGTATATAAACCCATGATGGAGGTTAAAGCTAGAATCCTTAGTTGCGACATCAATTTTTGGACTTATTTATTAATGATATATACCCCATTTATTCTTGAACAATATTACATTTACATTTGACACTTTAGTCATTTAGCAGACGCTCTTATCCAGAGCCACTTACAGTTAGTGAGTGCATACATAAAAATAAAAAAAACATTATACTGGCCCCCCGTGGGAATCGAACCCACAACCCTGGCGTTGCAAGCGCCATGCTCTACCAACTGAGCTACACGGGGCCCATTACTTCTAAATGCATCATTAGTTTAGTTCAACTGTCGTTCCCCATCAGAACCCAAAATAAAACGTAGCTTGTTTTACTCCGATGTTTGTAAACAAAGAAAATATAAACAAACACTGTATAGCCTCAAAATATGGTTAAAACTATCATTTTGATATCATGGATGGTCATTCCTTGCATTCATAGCTCTATCTATGAATTTGAGAGTGGTCACATTTCTCCAGGCCCATCCCTCTGCTTTTTACCAAAACTGAGGTGGGGTGATCCCTTTGTTATTATTTCAATTAAGGATTCTAGCTTTAAGAAACAACATGTTACAGTAGAACATCACATCTCTTAACTTTAGAATTTCTCTGTCTGCAACTTTTTTACACCCAGAACACCAACATAAACAAACAAAGCATTGTGCCCCCCAAAAAACATTCTATGACACCTGATATCACTGCAATTCAAAAGCCTTTCTTTTGATTGATACATTCTATCAAAGAGAATGAGAAAATGGATTTGCCGAATACGTTTGAATATCGGCAGTCGTGTATTGAAAATAAGCGAGAGGTTATCAGGCACCATATTGGTAAAGTGTATAATGGCTTTATGCATAAGACCCCAACAGTGTTCCCTTGAATAAAAGAAAGTGTTGATTGTTACACAGCACAGCAGAGTTAAGCATTATGAACGCAAATGCAAAGGTGTTGTGATGATCTGGCCCTATTCTTTTTAGCACCTAGTGGTTAGGGTCCTTTACCACTTAAATTGAGGAAGATTAAAAGGTATCTTCCCCAACTGAGTAAGATTAAAAGGTATCTTCCCCAATTATAAAGCCAATATCCATTAAAACACACACACACACACACCGGTCAACAAACATCTAACATCTCAACCATGAACCAAAGCGGAGCTACTCTGTCAATTTTAATCCCTGAGCTGCAGGATGCCCCTTGAAAACTGGACACCACTGACAGATAGCGCCTCCCTACAGGCCAACACATGCATCACAAACCGTGCATCTCCAAGATGGCTACCTTGTTTCTGGTAAATGACTGGGACAGAATACTCGATGAATCCCAAACCAGCTCCTCGCCCCTACCAACTCACTCGGAAGGACCTCCATTGTCACGTGTTGCTGACGAAACTCAGAGGGTGACTTCCAGAGTGGCGAGGGGATCAATAAACCCATCAACTTTAGGACACACTCGTGGATAGTATTTCCCTCTGGAGCCTGCAGCCTTGCTGGCTTGGTCGAAGTGGCTGTCGAAGGGTCTAATTAGCCCCTACACCCTTGATAATTTCACTACCTCAGCTTTGGGACACTTATGCATATGGAAGAGGCACGTGTGAATGTGCAAATGGAGGGCCGAGGGGTGCGGGAAAGGGGGTGATTTGGGATTCAGCCACTGAATTAAAAAAAACGACAAATCCTAGTCACTTATACTTCAAACAATCAAACATCTAATTGATATGCAAAACATTATTGTAAAACAACAAAATACATTCCAAGTAAATGACAAATGTTAAACGTTTAATAAAAACAGACAAAAGCGGGACATTGAATAGATGTGGCTAATTCATTTACGAATAGGCATCAATTCCCATAGTTTGTTCAAAGACGTGTGTATGCAAGAGGTTGTCAGAATGGCTAAAATAGAGGAACTTCTAGGCCTGGTCAAAATGCCACAACTGGCTCTGACTGAGGACCTATAGCTAAACCATTAACTCTGGCACAGTACCTTCACTTAAATCATTGTCTGGTGCAAATATGTAAACATTCAAAGATATAACAAATATATTCAGTTCTATTTGGAATGTTTTGAAGGGGAGGGGTGCACTCTATGAATTTGACTGCCAGTTATCCCTTACCACAACATTTATTTCCTTACAGTAACAGTACCGAAGTAACACTCCTAACTGATCGAGTCTGGTCATTGCTGCACTTTTTTGCCTTGTTTGTAACACACCTGAGAATACAAGTGAATATGAGTCTAACCAGTCACAGAACCTTACATCAATTCAGAACCCAAATTGTATCCTTATTAGTCCATTAAAATCGTATATTCTATTCCATATAGTCCAAACACCCACACAAATACAACAACTCCCCTAAAGAAAAAAAGTCCCCAAAAGACAAGACGGCTACTTACGACGTCCCCCAAAACCTACAACTACTAATATTAAATGCAATTCAACAAAGTGATCCTGAGTAACTTCTGAATGCCGTATACCAAACTTCCACCTTACCCTGTTTAGAACTCAAGTTCTTGCAAACTCAAGTGAGAAAATATCACAGAAAACATTAACTGGCAGCTGCAACCTTTTTGTTGACGCACATGCAGACATAACAATCGCTGTGACCCTAGAGGTCATAGGTGGGATTTTGCTTTGAACATGTCCCTTGAAAGAGTAGAGTGCACAACAACGATACTCTTGAACTATGGCTGAGCTTGCCACTATTGGGCAGCATTTCGCATCTATTTAAAAAACCCACCCACACCCTGGGTTTTCAACAGTGTGCATATTGCACTTCTCGTCCTCCCAGGCATCTGCAGTAACTGGTACATCTCAGGAGAAGGTCGACTGGGACAGCAACGTTTTACTGGCCTATCATCACCAATCCCAGAGTGGTCCTTCAGTTAATTAATTGATTGATCAAGAAATAACAACAAATATCATCGGAAAATCTTTCAACTTTAGTTGAAAACATGAAAGAACCGCCTTCACTTCCACTTACTTCAATATCATTAGCCTTAAAAATACCCGTATCAATTTTGACTAAATTTCATTTTTACCTGCTGAAAGGCTTGAGTAGAAATGTAAATGAAAAAGAGACTTGAATATGCCGCCACTTTATGTTGACATTACTAGTGATGGAATACAAGGCATCAGTGAAGGCAGCTTGGGAAATCTCATCTGTCACTATTGGCAGATGTGTTTGAGTAGATATACCAATACCACTTGAGAAACCTCACCCCCCACCATGATACATTTCACTAATCTTAAAAAGCTAAATGTATAGCATGTAGTATATATTAAAACTCAATTTAACTACACTTAGTAACTGAGTGTATCTTTGGAGACCTTTGGTAACAATCATTAACGTCACATTGATTTTTTTTTTTTAACACAGTGGGGAAGTATATCGCATGTACTTTACTGTAACTGAGGATAGTACAAACATACCAAAGACTGCTGAGGTTATCTTTTCACTGACACAGGCATATGTCCACTGAAAACACAACCAATACTTACTGAGGTAGTCATTCAGTAACACTAGTGTTTTCTAGTTGATCCCCAAACAAAAAAACTTCCTGGAAATCTATACGAAAAATAGCTACCATGTTAACACTTCACACACGTGTAAACTGCACTTACATGTGTGAACAATGCATTGGTTGTGCATTTCTTGTTGCGGAGGCGTGAATACATTCAGATCTGTCGTGTAATAAATACATTTAGGAAAACAATTAAGTTTAAAATAACTGTCACATTCACAAAAGAAAGAAGGGGGTCACCCCCTCCTTCAGGTGGACGGTGGGTTTTGAGAGGCGTGGCTCAGTTGCCAGGGTTGGGGCCTGTTGTCAGGCAGGAGGTGGTGCCTGCTTGGAGGGTGTTGGGGCTGGACTTGCAGGAGTGCAGGACGGCCTTAAACAGCAGGGGGAGCTGTTCCAATGGAACATTCACCAGCTTCCCTGGAAGGGCCGACCATTTACATTACATTTGACATATTAGTCATTTAGCATACGCTCTTATCCACTTACAGTAGTGAGTGCATACATTTTCCTACACTACCATCAAAGACAGTAAGCACAGAAACAACAACCTCTCTTAATCCCATCTATCCTCCAAACAAAGGCAATGGACATTGATGTGCACTTCAGTATTCGCAACCACATATCTATTACAGTACAGTATTTACCATACCATACATTGGGGTGTATAATGTTTTCCCTTGATGCCATCCCATAATAAGATAGGATGAACATTAACCTTAGACACACTGTGATGTATACAAAATAAACACTGCACACAACATAGCACATACAGTTGAAGTCGGAAGTTAGGAAGTTAGGTTGGAGTCATAGGTTGGAGTCATTAAAACTCGTTTTTCAACCACTCCACAAATTTCTTGTTTACAAACTATAGTTTTGGCAAGTCGGTTAGGACATCTACTTTGTGCATGACACAAGTCATTTTTCCAACAATTGTTTACAGACAGATTATTTCACTTATATTTCACTGTATCACAATTCTAGTTGGTCAGAAGTGTCATGGCTTTAGAAGCTTCTGATAGGCTAATTGACATAATTTGAGTCAATTGGAGGTGTACCTGTGGATGTATTTCAAGGCCTACCTTCAATCTCAGTGCCTCTTTGCTTGACGTCATGGGAAAATCTAAAGAAATCAGCCAATACCACAAGTTTGGTTCATCCTTGGGAGCAATTTCCAAACGCATGAAGGTACCACGTTCATCTGTACAAACAATAGTACGCAAGTATAAACACCATGGGACCACGCAGCCGTCATACCGCTCAGGAAGGAGACGCGTTCTGTCTCCTAGAGATGAACGTACTTTGGTGCGAAAAGTGCAAATCAATCCCAGAACAACAGCAAAGGACCTTGTGAAGATGCTGGAGGAAACAGGTACAAAAGTATCTATATCCACAGTAAAACGAGTCCTATATCGACATAGCCTGAAAGGCCGCTCAGCAAGGAAGAAGCCACTGCTCCAAAACCGCCATAAAAAAGCCAGACTACGGTTTGCAACTGCACATGGGGACAAAGATCTTACTTTTTGGAGAAATGTCCTCTGGTCTGATGAAACAAAAATATAACTGTTTGGCCATAATGACCATCGTTATGTTTGGAGGAAAAAGGGTGGTGCTTGCAAGCTGAAGAACCCCATCCCAACCGTGAAGCACGGGGGTGGCAGCATCATGCTGTGTGGGTGTTTTGCTGCAGGAGGGACTGGTGCACTTCACAAAATAGATGGCATGATGAGGAAGGAAAATTATGTGGATATATTGAAGCAACATCTCAAGACATCAGTCAGGAAGTTAAAACTTGGTCGAAATGGGTCTTCCAAATGGACAATGACCCCAAGCATACTTCCAAAGTTGTGGAAAAATGGCTTAAGGCCAACAAAGTCAAGGTATTGGAGTGGCCATCACAAAGCCCTGACCTCAATCCTATAGAAAATGTGTGGGTAGAACTGAAAAAGCGTGTGCGAGCAAGGAGGCCTACAAACCTGACTCAGTTACACCAGCTCTGTCAGGAGGAATGGGCCTAAATTCACCCAACTTATTGTGGGAAGCTTGTGGAAGGCTACCCGAAACGTTTGACCCAAGTTAAACAATTTAAAGGCAATGCTACCAAATACTAATTGAGTGTATGTAAACTTCTGACCCACTGGGAATGTGATGAAAGAAATAAAAGCTGATATAAATCATTCTCTCTACTATTATTCTGACATTTCACATTCTTAAAATAAAGTGGTGATCCTAACTGACCTAAGACAGGGAAGTTTTAGTAGGATTAAATGTCAGGAATTGTGAAAAACTGAGTTTAATTGTATTTGGCTAAAGTGTATGTAAACTTCAGACTTCAACTGTACATTGCACATTACCCATGTCATACACACTGTACACGTTTTGTATAGCCATATGCATAATACATATTGCACACCTTACAATGAAAATGGCTATCAGTCAGAGCTGAAAAAGGTCTACATTTTAAGCTGACAATTGAATGAACTGTATGTACTCACCTGCGATGTGGCGGATCTCAGGGAGGCACATCATGATCTCAGGGAAGCGTTTGGGCTGGTGAGGGTACTTATACTCAGCCACGTCCTGGCATACATACCAGTAACGCCTGTTCAGCTTCTCCAGCTGAGAAATGTTAGTAAGCCCTCGGATATCTGCACAGAGGAGAGGGTTATG
Source organism: Coregonus lavaretus (assembly GCF_964263955.1). Classification (NCBI taxonomy): domain Eukaryota; kingdom Metazoa; phylum Chordata; class Actinopteri; order Salmoniformes; family Salmonidae; genus Coregonus; species Coregonus lavaretus. Next base: position 69,624,235 of record NC_139991.1, read on the forward strand.
GTTTACGACGACGACTAATACAGACGTCCCTTTAAAACAATAAAGGAGTGCTGCCTTCATTGCCAGGACTTGGTTTAATAAAATATGAATTAAATAGTATGCACAGTTTGTAGTGACATTTCAGATTATATTTCATAGGTGACATTTAAAAATAAAAAAATCAGTGTAAAGATTAGCCCAGCAGCCATTGTATCATCCCAGCCTTTTTGTAATTTCCAACATATTTTAAAAGTATGTAGAATTGACATAGAGTAATACCTTGGTTGAGGAAGTTGATGGCTTTTATACAGGCATACTCCTCGTTGCTAACCTTCAGCTGATGAAATTTGCGGAACAGGTATATCAATCTCTCCATCACATCCATTCCATCTTCACTAAACCTGGCAGATGATGAGAGATAATCAATTAAAATCAATCATTTTAAAGAACGGCTTAAGTTGCATTTAAAAGCCTTAATGAATAATGTATCCCAGGACCGGTATCCCTGACCCAGATTAAGCTACAGACTAGGCTTAATCTGGGTCAGGGAAACCACCATTCCTAATATTCTCCCAAAAGGCCAACCTTGAGCCAAAGCTATGGCAATGGAACCCAAACCCGGATCCATGTTACCAGATTCAAGAACCTGGAGACCTAAGATCCTGGGGCTTCTCTTACCCTTGCAGCTCGTAGTCAGAGGGCGAGTACTTGGTGGTGACGTTGGCCAGGTCCCCGAACATCTGGCTGCTGTAGATGGTGAGGCTGGAGAGGAGGATGAGCTCCTGCCAAGTGGCGCTGAGCAGCAGGGTGTAGTCTTCGATGGACAGCTCGCAGAAGAAGGGCAGCCGCTTGATCCAGGAGATCTGCCGGAACAGCAGCTCGTCTGCCAGCCGGCAGAGCAGGGCAAACAGCTCCCCCTGGGTCACCCTGTACCTGGGGGACGCACGGCAGAGAGGGCGGTGTGAAGTTTAGGCATGACAAAAAGGGTGATCGATAGGACATGAGGTCATGACCTATTCTTTTTGTAAACATCCGACAAAACAAGACATCTGGTGTCAAGACCCCAAACCTTAAAAGTCTATCATAAGAAAACAACGTAGCACGTCAAAAGCACAGTCCGACGCAGGTGTGTGCGCCGTTGGAACTCACCCATCTTCTATGAGCATGGGGGTCCCCAGGGGGGCCAGGTCCTCGGCTGCCACCAGTTGCGAGACAAGGGTCTGCGATTGGGGGTACAGGCTGCGGGCCAGGGTGGGCCTAAGGACTGACTGGGCATAACCAAAAAGGTGTGGCAGGAACTGGTAGTGTGAGGACACGGGCATGCCCACGTACTGGTCCCGGTAGGTAGCAGTGTAGCCATTCATTTCCAGGGATCTGCTGCAAAGACACAAACCAGGAAACCATTATGTAGTAAAGTACTACTCTACTATAAATACTTATTACACTGTGCTTACAGAAATAATTACACAGGAATAAGGGCACCATAATGTAAAGTATGACAGAGTTTTCTAGACAAATGTATTTTTTCTGGGCACAGGGAAGCACGAAAAAAAACATGACAGAACTCTACGCTTTATCATGCAGGTAGCGCCAGAGTGAACTGGGTTGCAGACAGAGAGCATCGACCCTGAGACAACCACGTTAAGGACAGCATTTATCATTGTGGAATGGCAGGACTTCAGCAACAGCAGAGGAATGAAAACTGTGTCCGCTGTTTCCGCGGCAACAAACCCCGGGAGAATCCAGGAGCGAGGAGCTTCAAATTCTCCCATAAATGTGCTTAGGAGTGAAATGTGAGTGACCTTACATATGAACATGAGAGGAACCTTCACTCAATCGCATAACAACATGATTCGAAAAAAACTTTACTGGTAGGCATGCAATGGAAAATTCAGAGGCGTCATGAAGCTGAGGGGACAAAATAAAATGTATCCGTGTCCGTTTATAGGACATACAACTGCCAGATATAGGTCATTTTATTCAGAAATGAATTTAAAGATATTGAATTTGGCCACAAATTGTTAATGCATTTCGCTCCTGGGGGAAGTCATAGTTACTCAGCCAGTGGTGTCTCTCGGTCAGTGCTCCGACCTTTAACCTTTGAGGTGATGGTCTGTACCCCTACAACAACAGCTCACCTGGACGAAAGGGTGGAGACCGGCGAGGGTTGGTTGCCCTCGGAGACGCCGTTGTCGGGGGAACTGTGGTCGCTGTCGCCGTTGTTTCCCCATGTGTGCTCTGGCAAACCAGCATCCTCCTTGAACTCCTGGCCTGTCATAATGCGTTCCATTTCTTCATTCGAAATCTATAGCAGAGAAGCGAGGGAAAAAAGGAGGGTGGGAAACAAAGAAGGAGGTAAGAGAAGAGAAAGCCTCTGTTCATTTTCTCTTGTCATTCAGTATTGGCAAAGGGTTATTGATTCAGGTGCATTAGTCCCTGTACAAACAAAAGCCAGTTTGTCTGACGATTCGAAAATGGTATACATAGGTCATTGTCAAGTTTGTTATTCAGCTATGTAGCATTATAAACCATGCTCATGAGAAATTACGTGGGTTTTATATAAATGTTTAAAGAATGTTCCCGAGACGGTGGCGGGCAACTTTTCTTTCACATATTGTCAGTATACCCGGGAACAGTGGAATCAATATGTGGAGATGAGAGGATTTAAGAAGGCAGGAGTTACTTATTAGACTGGAGAACAAAACAAGCACCCACGGACATATCTCGCACACGCTCTTGCACGCTTTGCCTCTGGAAAATAGGTAACTTTTTCTCTGCCACACAAGCTGTGCCCTCCTATTCTCTGTGTCTGAAAGGCGTCTGATTACTCCGTTGCGGCACTATAGTTCCCATCTGAGCAGAAGGGTGATTTAAGCCTAATGAGTTCACCCTATCTGCAATAATGAGGGACAGACTTGACTGTCTCGCAGGGCCTGAATCCAGCTTTGGAGCAAGGACACCGATATTGAGGCAAGTGCTGGAATCAACTGAATGATTTTGCTCCTTGAAAGATGCTAGGCAGAGAACGTTACCTAAAACTATTCTGCAGATACTTTCCAGGCAAAGAAGCAAGGCATTTCAAGTATTGCAAAATATCATGCAGGTACAGTAGTCTAGTAAAGACTGACTGTTGGTGCCATTATTGTGTGGTTTTGAACATTTTGGGATGACAATAAGAATAAAGTTGGTGAAAATGAAAGCCTACAACAATTGGGTCACAATAAGCCACAAAAGCCAACAATTAATCATTTAAACCAATTAAACTACATTTTTTGACCCGTTAAAACATTTGGAAATGTAATCTACTGCTAAAACGTTCTGGTTTTCACCGCCAATGGAACATTATTCGAACTCATCAATCAATCTTTGTGTTCAGCTACTCAGCTGCTTTCAGGGGCCTCTCTTTAAAAGTACACCTGGAAAATAACCTATTTTTTTAGTTTAAAGTCTCAAAACGTTTTAGCAGTTTCAAGTTTTTGTAGTGTTTTGTAGCTGAACATTTAAAGGCTGAAATGGATGGAACATAAAAGAAGCAGATAATAATAATCTGAAGAGAATAGATTTGAAAAAGCACTTCAGGTCCATGTTGTACACGAACGTGGGCTCTGAATCAATTGAAGAGAGAATCATGTCCCTTTTCGAGCTGCATTCCCTGTATTGTGAGAAACATATTCTATGTATACGCTTTACAAACTGAATGATGGAACTGAAAGTTGTTTCTTCTATTGAGGTTGGTTGCTTTGTAAAAAACAGTTTCACATTGGGAGGAACCACAGGAGGTTGGTGGCACCTTAATTGGGGAGGACGGGTTTGTGGTAATGACTGGAGTGGAATCAGTGGAACGGTATCAAATACATCAAACACATGGTTTCCACTGAGAAGAACATAGAAGACACTGTATCGCCACAGTGCACAACTGAAGTCACTGACGGCAACAGTGTCTGCGGTGTTGTGTTCAGTACGGAGAAAACTTTTTGAAACAGAGAGAAAAAGGGAGGGACTACTTGAACTTGTCCAATAAGAACACAGATTTATTGATTTATTTTGCTACGGAGTGATGTGTGAAGTACTAAACACGACCCTGGTTTCATTCATGCCCTAGACACTTACTTGATCAGTTTATTATGCCATTAATTGGACAGAGAGAAACTGTATTAAACCGGAAAAATGTAATCCAGCAGGCACTGTGCCTGCCCTTGAGTCAAAAGGTTTACAGTGGCTTGTCAAAGTATTCACCCCCCATGGCATTTTTCCTATTTTGTTGCCTTACATCCTGGAATTAAAATGGATTTTTGCGGTGTTTGTATCATTTGATTTACACAACATGCCTACCACTTTGAAGATGCAAAATATGTTTTATTGTGAAACAAACAAGAAATAAGACAAAAAAACAGAAAACTTGAGCGTGCATAACTATTCACTCCCCCCCAAAGTCAATACTTTGTAGAGCCACCTTTTGCAGCAATTACAGCTGCAGGTCTCTTGGGGTATGTCTCTATAAGCTTGGCACATCTAGCCACTGGGATTTTTGTCCATTCTTCAAGGCAAAACTGCTCCAGCTCCTTCATGTTGGATGGGTTCTGCTTGTGTACAGCAATCTTTAAGTCATACCACTTATTCTCAATTGGATTGAGGTCTGGGCTTTGACTAGGCCATTCCAATACATTTAAATGTTTCCCCTTAAACCACTCGAGTGTTGCTTTAGCAGTATGCTTAGGGTCATTGTCCTGCTGGAAGGTGAACCTCCGTCCCAGTCTCAAATCTCTGGAAGACTGAAACAGATTTCCCTCAATAATTTCCCTGTATTTAGCGCCATCCATAATTCCTTCAATTCTGACCAGTTTCCCAGTCCTTGCCGATGAAAAACATCCCCACAGCACGATGCTGCCACCACCATGCTTCACTGTGGGAATGGTGTTCTCGGGGTGATGAGAGGTGTTGGGTTTGCGCCAGACATAGCGTTTTCCTTGATGGGCAAAAAGCTCAATTTTAATCTTGATGGCCAAAAAGCTCAAATGTAATCTCATCTGACCAGAGTACCTTCTTCCATATGTTTGGGGAGTCTCCCATATGCCTTTTGGTGAACACCAAATGTGTTTGCTTATTCTTTTCTTTAAGCAATGGCTTTGTTCTGGCCACTCTTCCGTAAAGCCCAGCTCTGTGGAGTGTACGGCTTAAAGTGGTCCTATGGACAGATACCCCAATCTCCGCTGTGGAGCTTTGCAGCTCCTTCAGGGTTATCTTTGGTGTCTTTGTTGCCTCTCTGATTAATGCCCTCCTTGCCTGGTCCGTGAGTTTTGGTGGGCGGCCCTCTCTTGGCAGGTTTGCTGTGGTGCAATATTCTTTCCATTTTTTAATAATGGATTTCATGGTGCTCCGTGGGATGTTCAAAGTTTCAGATATTTTTTTATAACCCAACCCTGATCTGTACTTCTCCACAACTTTGTCCCTGACCTGTTTGGAGAGCTCCTTGGTCTTCATGGTGCCGCTTGCTTGGTGGTGCCCCTTGCTTTGTGGTGTTGCAGACTCTGGGGCCTTTCAGAACAGGTGTATATATACTGAGATCATGTGACAGACCATGTGACAGTTAGATTGCACACAGGTGGACTTTATTTAATTAATTATGTGACTTCTGAAGGTAATTGGTTGCACCATATCTTATTTAGGGGGCTTCATAGCACAGGGGGTGAATACACATGCACACACCATTTATTTTTTAGAATTTTTTTAAACAAGTCATTTTTTTTCATTTCACTTCACCAATTTGGACTATTTTGTGTATGTCCATTGCATGAAATCCAAATAAAAATCAATTTAAATTACAGGTTGTAATGCAACAAAATAGGAAAAACGCCAAGGCGGATGAATATTTTTGCAAGGCACTGTATGGGTAGGACACAGGTAAAATACCTAAGACTGGACCAGAACAGAAACAGTGATAAATTGTGGCATACCTCGACAGGTCCAATGCTCTTATTCCTTCCCCCTGGCATTCCATCCTCTCTGATTGCTGTGGAAAGACACACAGACACACAGAACTTAGAAAGCCCATTCTGACATACATTTCTGACAAACTGTAAATGCATTTCACATCTTCCATAACCATTCTAAAATAGACTAGTTGAAAGAAAAGAGATGGTGACAGAAGGGTTGGAGTAGGTTCAGCAACTCAACATAGGATGACTGGCAGTTTTTACTGTTGAGGGAGATCTATGTGGAAGGCTGTAGAATCTGAGCTGTGAAGTTTGTGGAAGGGACCTGGCACCCTCTAATGGTGAGAAAAGGCATCAGGGTTTTAACTGGTCTGAACTGGAATAAACAGAAATAGAAGACTATTCTAAAGAGAATATGATTGACATCAATACTTAAAAATAACATCTCTAGAATGTGAAAGAACTGAATGGATAGTAGAGAAATTGAGTTGCGTGCTGAATTAACAGTTGAATGGTGTGTGTGTGTAGGAGGCTGCTGAGGGGAGAACGGCTCATAATAATGGCTGGAATGGAGTAAATGGAATGGTATCAAAAACATGGTTTTCATGGGTTTGATACCATTCCATTCATTAAATTCCATTCCAGCCATTATTATGAGCCGTTCTCCCCTCAGCAGCCTCCACTTGTGTTCAGGTGTGCGTGGACGTGTGTCTGAACATTTGAATTTGAAAAACACAGAACACAGAAGCCCTCTCTTCTCCTCTGTTCTGTCTTTCTGTTGCCCTCCTCCCTACATTGTTTATTACCGTCACACATACACATCGAACGCATGTCTAACTGACTACTCCCAGCTGAGAGACAAGGTCCATCTCAGCTGACAGACAAGGTAAAGGAGCAGGTTTCAACCTGTTCTTACAGTCACTCACATACATAAGGCTGCAAACGCTTGGTGCAGTAGATGTAGTAGCCACTGGTCAGGCTTTGTGGATTTGACTAAGGTCCTTACCACTATTCCTATTGTGTGAAATTGAGCTTAGGTGGGTGTGTTCTCAGCGGCTGCCACAGGGGGGCAGTGGAGGCACTCTCTCATGCTCAGCTCAGGCCACTAAGCATTTCGCACATCGAATGCTGCAATTGTTTGCAGACCAACCATGCCATTGGTTCAAATGCATTCTTTGGGGAATTAATGGGGGACCATTCCTTTGCACAAGTGCACACTCTAAAGAGAATAGCTACGAGGGGGGTGCATTACAAAGATGATGTACCATGAGGAGGTGCACTTGCTACCCGTCACCCCTCATCAAATAAAGCCATTAGTTTACGGTTAGACCAACAAAAAATTACATGTCTGTGTACTTCAAGGTCATAGACACATATTCGGCAGTGACTACACACTCTAATTGGATTATCTGTATATCGCTGAAGGTGCTTCACCGTGCTTGTAAGTGAGCACCAACTGGTCTCACAAATCAGATAACGCTTGTCGTTTCTCGTCGTCCAATTCCAGCCTCTGCCTCGGGGCCATTGATTAACCAGCTGGTTGAGGCCTCCCTCATTCTTCTTCCGTTCCTTCTCCCCTTAGGCGTGGCAAATCCAAAGGCGATATTTACCAATAACTTTGCATATCGAGACATCAAAGCAATGGATTTCTCCTCCTCTTCTCGGGTTTCGGCACAGCACGTCCTTATCTTTTGGAATATCGAGGATCAGTGAGTGTCGGTAAGTAGAGGTAGAACATGGAACGGGAGAGAGTACTCGTGTTTCCCCAGGGGGCTTATCGGAATGGGGAGGTAAGTTGTTTCATGGCGCGGCGAGGTTGAAATTGTGATTCCGGAAAGCGGTGTGTCATATCTTCTCTGCTTCCCATTATGATGGTGGTGTCATCTAAAAGCAGTTTAGCACAGCAATCACACTGATGGCTAATGACACCAGTGACATTCTTCAGTGTCCTCCGGATGAAGAATGGAATGCATGTGTATGGTTAATTCTCTTTAATAATATGGTCTTTTAGCAGACACATTTATCCAAGCGCTCCTAAAATATTACGTACAGTAAGGCAATTCAATCAGATTTCCAATTTCAAGC
>NC_139991.1:69632431-69699931 GCF_964263955.1 Coregonus lavaretus
GCGTGACATCTCGCAGTTCTTGTCACGGCTGCAGCGGTAGACGCGCTTGTTGCAGATGCTGCGCTTGAAGAAGCCCTTGCAGCCTTCGCAGGAGATGATGCCATAGTGCAGGCCCGTCGCACGGTCGCCACAGATGAGGCACAGGCGCGGATCAGCCTGATCATCTGAGAGACAGAAAAGACCGAAAGAGAGCAAATAAAAATAAAGAAAGGAAGAGAGCAAAAGAAGAGAAATAAAGAAAAGTAAAAAAATTAAAAAGAAAAGAAAGGATGAAATAAAGAAAAAAGGAGAGATATAGAACATAAGAAAAGGGGGAGGAGTTATTCACAGTTCCTTTGTCAGTCACCAAAGGGACATGCATGATGTAAATTATGTAAATGCAGGTAGGTCAATCATTCGCTCCATGGGTTCACTTGGATCACTGCCACTTCCACCATCTTGTACTGAGCAAATAAAGTAACATATCTAAGAGACATTAATGTACATTAAGTCATTACAGTCCAAAGCCCTCTTGGTGACTACCATTGTACTTGCAAGACTTTTGTTTGAACATAAAACCATATTGTAAAAAACATAGAGTTTAAAGAAATGGTCTGAGTATTTTCATCCCTTACTGCAGTAAAAAAAAAATCTACCTTTTAATTCTCTCAATACAGTGAGTAGGACATTCCTATTTCTGTCCCTGCCACACCAGCACGACATCTCCCCTCTCTGCACATGCCCCTCGCACATCCGCCATTTTGTGTCAGCCGTATGTAGCAGCATGGCTGCGAGCGCTGGGATCTGTCATGTCAGTTAGGGCGACCGCGGCCGACCGGAGCTTCCTGCGTACCGACAGAATCAGGCTGAGAGGCCGCTTGAGCGCCATGCTGCCTGGCATCTGATCTCACCATACCCACGGACTTCGGTTGTTATGCCAGGGAACATGAGGCATGAGTGAGGAGGATGGGTATGATCCGACCGGACCAAACCAGTTCGGACCAGACAAAACCGGACCAGTCGTTTCATACAGGTACAAGTTACTGCTGACCTAAAAAAAATATTTAAGATCTCTTCTATAATTTTTCTCAGTTCCCGCTTCTTATCCCTATCACACAATACAAGATGTCTGTTTGAGGTTAGGGAAACCATTTTGAGTTTCCCCAGCCCAGGACCACCCACTGAAGGCTTTATTCATGCACACACACGTATGATGAGGGCCTGTGATTTCCACCATAGCATGCGACCACACTCATTAAGCAAATAGGAGCCGGTTAGCATGTTAGGCTAGGGGCGGAGGGGAATTGGTGGAGGGTGAGGGGCGAAAGGGGTTTGATGGAATGCGAGGGGCGGAGGGAGTTTGGTGGAGGACGAGGAGCGGAGTGGGTTTGGTGGAGGGCGTGAGGAGAGTAAATGGGGAACACATGCGAGGTGTGGTTTCTGTGTGTATATTTACATTTTAGTCATTTAGCAGATGCTCTTATCCAGAGCGAATTACAGTAGTGAGTAACACATTTTTCATACAGGTCCCCCGTGTCTAGAAATTTGTTAAGGAGGATGGGGAGAGGAAGTGGGAGAGAGGATTAATTGTACGGATGACGGCGCATGTTAAAATAGATGTTTGGTCGAGACCAACTGATCAGCTTGAATATTGCAGATAGATTGTTGCTTCCATCTATGTAATTGTCTGCATCATTTCCAATCCCCCATATATATATATATACAGTACTTGTCAAAAGTTTGGACACACCTACTCATTCTAGGGTTTTTCTTTATTTTTACTATCTTCTACATTGTAGAATAATAGTGAAGACATCAAAACTATGAAATAACCCATATGGAATCATGTAGTAACCAAAAAAGTGTTAAACAAATCAAAATATATTTTATATTTGAGATTCTTCAAAGTAGCCACCCTTTGCCTTTATGACAGCTTTGCACACTCTTGGCATTCTCTCAACCAGCTTCACCTGGAATGCTTTTCCAACAGTCTTGAAGGAGTTCCCACATATGCTGTGCACTTGTTGGCTGCTTTTCCTTCACTCTGCAGTCCGACTCATCCCAAACCATCTCAATTGGGTTATAGTCGTGTGATTGTGGAGGCCAGGTCATCTGATGCAGCACTCCATCACTATCCGTCTTGGTCAAATAGCCCTTACACAGCCTGGAGGTGTGTTGGGTCATTGTCCTGTTGAAAAACAAATGATAGTCCCACTAAGGCCAAACTAGATGGGATGGTGTATCGCTGCAGAATGCTGTGGTACCCATGCTGGTTAAGTATGCCTTGAACTCTAAATAAATCACAGACAGTGTCACCAGCAAAGCACCCCCACACCATAACACCTCCTCCTCCATGCTTTACGGTGAGAAATACACATGCGGAGATCATCCGTTCACCCACACCACGTCTCACAAAGACACGGCGGTTGGAACCAAAAATCTCCAATTTGGACTCCAGACCAAAGGACACATTTCCACCGGTCTAATGTCCATTGCTCGTGTTTCTTGGCCCAAGCAAGTCTCTTCTTCTTGTTGGTGTCCTTTAGTAGTGGTTTCTTTGCAGCAATTCGACCATGGAGGCCTGATTCACATAGTTGATGTTGAGATGTGTCTGTTACTTCAACTCTGTGAAGCATTTACAGTGGGGGAAAAAAGTATTTAGTCAGCCACCAATTGTGCAAGTTCTCCCACTTAAAAAGATGAGAGAGGCCTGTAATTTTCATCATATGTACACGTCAACTATGACAGACAAATTGAGAATTTTTTTTCCAGAAAATCACATTGTAGGATTTTTAATGAATATATTTGCAAATTATGGTGGAAAATAAGTATTTGGTCACCTACAAACAAGCAAGATTTCTGGCTCTCACAGACCTGTAACTTCTTCTTTAAGAGGCTCCTCTGTCCTCCACTCGTTACCTGTATTAATGGCACCTGTTTGAACTTGTCATCAGTATAAAAGACACCTGTCCACAACCTCAAACAGTCACACTCCAAACTCCACTATGGCCAAGACCAAAGAGCTGTCAAAGGACACCAGAAACAAAATTGTAGACCTGCATCAGGCTGGGAAGACTGAATCTGCAATAGGTAAGCAGCTTGGTTTGAAGAAATCAACTTTGGGAGCAATTATTAGGAAATGGAAGGCATACAAGACCACTGATAATCTCCCTCGATCTGGGGCTCCACGCAAGATCTCACCCCGTGGGGTCAAAATGATCACAAGAATGGTGAGCAAAAATCCCAGAACCACACGGGGGGACCTAGTGAATGACCTGCAGAGAGCTGGGACCAAAGTAACAAAGCCTACCATCAGTAACACACTACGCCGCCAGGGACTCAAATCCTGCAGTGCCAGACGTGTCCCCCTGCTTAAGCCAGTACATGTCCAGGCCCGTCTGAAGTTTGATAGAGTGCATTTGGATGATCCAGAAGAGGATTGGGAGAATGTCATATGGTCAGATATAACTTTTTGGTAAAAACTCAACTCGTCGTGTTTGGAGGACAAAGAATGCTGAGTTGCATCCAAAGAACACCATACCTACTGTGAAGCATGGGGGTGGAAACATCATGCTTTGGGGCTGTTTTTCTGCAAAGGGACCAGGACGACTGATCCGTGTAAAGGAAAGAATGAATGGGGCCATGTATCGTGAGATTTTGAGTGAAAACCTCCTTCCATCAGCAAGGGCATTGAAGATGAAACGTGGCTGGGTCTTTCAGCATGACAATGATCCCAAACACACCGCCCGGGCAACGAAGGAGTGGCTTCGTAAGAAGCATTTCAAGGTCCTGGAGTGGCCTAGCCAGTCTCCAGATCTCAACCCCATAGAAAATCTTTGGAGGGAGTTGAAAGTCTGTGTTGCCCAGCAACAGCCCCAAAACATCACTGCTCTAGAGGAGATCTGCATGGAGGAATGGGCCAAAATACCAGCAACAGTGTGTGAAAACCTTGTGAAGACTTACAGAAAGCGTTTGACCTGTGTCATTGCCAACAAAGGGTATATAACAAAGTATTGAGAAACTTTTGTTATTGACCAAATACTTATTTTCCACCATAATTTGCAAATAAATTCATTAAAAATCCTACAATGTGATTTTCTGGATATTTTTTCCTCATTTTGTCTGTCATAGTTGACGTGTACCTATGATGAAAATTACAGGCCTCTCTCATATTTTTAAGTGGGAGAACTTGCACAATTGGTGGCTGACTAAATACTTTTTTTCCCCACTGTATTTGGGCTGCAATTGGGCTGCAATTTCTGAACTTTTCCTCTGCAGCAGAGGTAACTCTGGGTCTTCCTTTCCTTTGGCGGTCCTCATGAGAGCCAGTTTCATCATAGCGCTTGATGGTTTTTGCGACTGCACTTGAAGAAACTTTCAAAGATCTTGACATTTCCGTATTGACTGACTTTCATGTCTTAAAGTAATGATGGACTGTTGTTTCTCTTTGCTTATTTGAGCTGTTCTTGCCATAATATGGACTTGGTCTTTTACCAAATAGGGCTATCTTCTGTATACCTACCTTGTCACAACACAACTGATTGGCTCAAACGCATTAAGAAGGAAAGAAATTCAACAAATCAAGGGGTCTGAATACTTTCCAAATGCACTGTACCACAAACTACCAAGGTGCCTTATTGCTATTATAAACTGGTTACCAATGTAATTAGAGCAGTAAAAATAAATGTTTTGTCATACCCGTGGTATATGGTCTGATATACCACGGCTGTCAGCCAATCAGCATTCAGGACTCGAACCACCCAGTTTATAATTTATAATAGCTATTTTATTTTTTATTTTGTCCCAACTGTTAACGAACTTTAGCTACCTCGCAAAGACCTCCAAGCAGGGTCCTCACAGAAGGGGTCTCAAACTCAGTGTGTATCATTCTGTATTTGCATCTGTCACAGACCCCCCCAAAAAAAGATTTAAATCCGACACCTTGGATAAATGGCCTAGGGGTAAGTTGTTTGCAACTGGTATCCTGTTGATAGTAAGTCTTTGCTATCTTTCTGGGACCACCGAGTGAGTCAAGCTCTATCCTGAACCCCTATCCTCTGTCTGTACTGGCATCCTACGGGGCACTGGCAGTGCCAACCTCTGTTGGAGTCTATCAGAGATAGCATGAGTCCCTCCAACCAGGTCAAAACCACTTCAGTAACATCATCCACCCAGATAGAATGGTTTGAGCCTGAAATCGCTTGACATTTTCCCCAATCAGGAAATCTGAGAGAAAAACCATAATATGACACTTAATAGTTCCTGAAAATCAGCTGTGAAGGATTTCATATCGGAGTCATTTCTCAATTATAGTTCCCACTGCTTCAGTAATGGGATGAGGTAAATTGACAAGCATTTACAAGATGCTAGGGACAAGTAAACACATTGGCCTAGATTTACTAGCTACATCCAGCAACGGACATGACAAACCAACGTACTGAATAGCAACATTACTTTGATTTCGGGTCTATTTTTCGACACCGGCAACAAAGTATTGATATTTATTCGCCAGTAAACAAGCTCCATTGTAAGTCTGAAAATTGGCTATTTTCCTATTCAGTGCCTGTTTGTGATAATCTCCTCTATTATTCTAAATAAGGGATGATTTAGCTGCAGTGCGCATCATCATTGGCAATCTCCACTCACCAAAGAGATTGTGTGTGTGCATATACTGCTCTCCATTCGCAATCATTTTCAACACTTAACCCTTTCCTTTGCTATCTGTAGCTAATACCCAGCTGTGGATTTCCATTTTACAGTGCTGTATGTACAAGCGCAGGAGAGGCGGGTTGAGGGAATATGAAATAGACAGGAAAGATAAAGTGTGTTAGTTGGCTTCAAGCGTCAGTCTACTCTGAGCTATGTGAACTACAGTATGTGTGAAGTGTGTGTGTGTGTGTGTGTGTGTGAGATGCGCGCACATGCAAGATCCATAGAAAGGCTGAAAGTTTGTGTTTGTGTCACACACATCATATTAACTGAGAGGAGCGGTTCACACTCTTCGGGATGAGAGGGGAAGCCCATAGTGGAGGAAATAGAAGCGCTTGTAAAATCTTAAATTGCATAATCCCCCAACCTTCCTTCACCGTCTAAATCCTCAGAGCACGGCTGGGGAATTAAGCACAGGCCTTTTGCCCCTTTCTTCTCTACCGGCACATCAAGCTGGCAGGAGAATTAGCTCTGTCAAAAATCCACCACAGTACCAACCGCCCCAAACACACACACACACACACACACACACACACACACACACACACACACACACACACACACACACACACACACACTCACTTTATCTGTCTCTCCCCCATCCTACCATCTTACAACTACAACCCCCCTCACCCTATAGAAGCTTGGGCGGAGGTAGACTAGCGAACACTATGGTTGCTACAGACTAAATAATGTATGTGTCTGTCATGAAGGCTGGGAGCAAAATCTCAGTTAACTGCAACAAAGGGTTAAAAAAGACAGCTAAGAAGAGATCAAGATAGAGAGAGCAAGAGCAAGAGAGAGAGAGAGAGAGAGAGAGAGAGAGAGAGAGAGAGAGAGAGAGAGAGAGAGAGAGAGAGAGAGAGAGGAGAGAGAGAGAGAGAAAAGGAGAGAGAGAGAAGGAGAGGAGAGAGAGAGAGAAAGGGAGAGAGAGAGAGAGAGAGAGAGAGAGAGAGAGAGAGAGAGAGAGAGAGAGAGAGAGAGAGAGAAGAGAGAGAGAGAGAGGGGGAGAGAGAGAGGGGGAGAGAGAGAGAGAGAGAGAGAGAGAGAGAGAGAGAGAGAGAGAGAGAGAGAGAGAGAGAGAGAGAGAGAGAGAGAGAGAGACACAGGCCGATCACATGGGAGAGAGGAAGGAGATAGCGATAGACAGAGATGGTGAAAGAGGTAGCGATAGACAGATGGTGAAAGAGGTAGCGATAGACAGAGATGGTGAAAGAGGTAGTGATAGACAGAGATGGTGAAAGAGGTAGCGATAGAGATGGTGAAAGAGGTAGCGATAGACAGAGATGTGAAAGAGGTAGTGATAGACAGAGATGGTGAAAGAGGTAGCGATAGAGATGGTGAAAGAGGTAGCGATAGACAGAGATTGTGAAAGAGGTAGTGATAGACAGAGATGGTGAAAGAGGTAGTGATAGACAGAGATGGTGAAAGAGGTAGCAATAGAGATGGTGAAAGAGGTAGCGATAGACAGAAATGGTGAAAGAGAGAGAGTGAGAAAAAGAGTGGATTGTGTGAAAGAGTGTATGAAAGTAAGTGAATGTGAGTGTGTGTGTGCATGCATTTGTGTTTGTGTGTGTGTGTGTGTGTCAGAGAGAGAGAGGATTATGATATCAGATTTACATGGCTTTCAATCCTCTTGTTAGGGTCAGTGAACTGCTAAATAGGGTTAGGGTTTGGGTTAGGGTCAGTGAAACGCTAAATAGGGTTAGGGTCAAGGCATCCGTATGCTTCCCAGCCGAACAGTTTATGCATATATCATGATGGCATTTTGTGAAGTTTTTGTTTGTTTTGGACTTCGGTAAGGGTTATTTCGGCTGTTCGGGCACAACAACAACCCTTCGTCGGTGATTGGTCAACAGTAGGGATTCTTCAATAAAGTCAATGTTGTCATTCAGCGAGAGACGGCTCATTTTTTATGCACATTCTTTCATTGAGAAATACTGCACCAAAACATCTTAGTTAGATGTAAAATTGCGCGACAAAGTTCTCCTCTGCAAAAACGTCAAAATTAATGACAGATTTCTTGAGTTATCTTAGATTCATTTAGACTATTTTGAGGAAGTGTATACTGGCTACGGCGTCTCAAAATGGACAAACAGTATTATTGCCACTTTTTTCTTGTTTTTCAAGCAAAGGTCTTTTAAAGGAGTATATGTGAGCACACTCGTTCAGACTAGGCGCCAGCCGAACTGAAGTATGCTGACGTCTTTAGGTTTAGTGAATTGCTAAATAGGGTTAGGTTAGGGTCAGTGAGCTGCTAAATAGGACAGCGGTTCAGTCTAGCCCCCTGGAGGTTCACGGGGGCAGGAGGGGGTTACAGGGGCCTAGTGTGTGTGTGTGGAGGGGGGAGACACACATGGGCACAGCCTCAGCTGCAACGCTAAGGGCCCAAACACCTGGGACTCTGTCCTATGGCATGGCCTTATAAAAACACAGTAATGGAGAGGCATGACCGCTTTATACACACACACACACACACACACACACACACACACACACACACACACACACACACACACACACACACACACACACACACACACACACACACACAACAGTGCATGCACATCCACACATGCAAACACAAAACACACATACACAATTTGCTGAAGAGTGTGTTTTGTGAATGCTGAAGTTGGAAGCCATCTTTGACATCATGGTTGTTTCTTTTATTTAGCTCTTCCTAGTTGCCCTGTCAGTCTGGGCTTGTTTAGCTAATGTCCAAAGCAGCACCACAGACTCTGGGGTCCTTTAAAAACTGGCCTAAATACCCTTCTCTTTAGGAAGGCCTACAGTTCATTTACCTGCGTTCCTTGTTGTCCCTGTCCCTTGTAGCGTCAGATGTGTTCTTTGTGTCAGTAGCCCGGTCTAGTTGTGTCCTCTGTCTACCTCTCTTGTTTTTATTTATTTTAATGCACGTACTGTAGCACTTTGAGACATTTTATAAATTAATTGACAAATTAATGATATTATAAAGTGTTATAACATTCTGGTAATCTCTCTTGTGTTCAGGATCCTGGGACTAAACACCTCCCTCTGCAACTGGATCCTGGACTTCCTGACGGGCCGCCCCCAGGTGGTAAGGGTAGGTAACAACACATCTGCCACACTGATCCTCAACACGGGGGCCCCTCAGGGGTGCGTGCTCAGTCCCCATCCTGTACTCCCTGTTCACCCATGACTGCATGGCCAGGCATGACTCCAACACCATCATTAAGTTTGCCGACGACACAACAGTGGTAGGCCTGATCACCGACAACGATGAGACAGCCTATAGGGAGGAGGTCAGAGACCTGGCCATGTGGTGCCAGGATAACAACCTCTCCCTCAACGTGACCAAGACAAAGGAGATGATTGTGGACTACAGGGAAAAAAAAGAGGACTGAGCACGCCCCCATTCTCATCGACGGGGCTGTAGTGGAACAGGTTGAGAGCTTCAAGTTCCTTGGTGTCCACATCACCAACGAACTATCATGGTCCAAACACACCAAGACAGTCGTGAAGAGGGCACGACAAAGCCTATTCCCCCTCAGGAGACTGAAAAGATTTGGCATGGGTCCTCAGATCCTAAAAAAATTATACAGCTGCACCATCGAGAGCATCCTGACCGGTTGCATCACCGCCTGGTATGGCAACTGCTTGGCCTCCGACCGTAAGGCACTACAGAGGGTAGTGCGTACGGCCCAGTACATCACTGGGGCCAAGCTTCCTGCCATCCAGGACCTCTATACCAGGCAGTGTCAGAGGAAGGCCCTCAAAATTGTCAAAGACTCCAGCCACCCTAGTCATAGACTGTTCTCTCTGCTACTGCACGGCAAGCGGTACCGGAGTGCCAAGTCTAGGTCCAAAAGACTTCTCAACAGCTTCTACCCCCAAGCCATAAGACTCCTAAACAGCTAATCATGGCTACCCAGACTATTTGCATTCCCCCCCCCCCACCCCATCTTTTTACGCTGCTGCTACTCTGTTAATTATTTATGCATAGTCACTTTAACTCTACCCACATGTACATATTACTTCAACTACCTCAACTAGCCGGTGCCCCCGCACATTGACTCTGCACCGGTATGTATATATAGCCTCCCTACTGTTATTTTATTTTACTTCTGCTCTTTTTTTCTCAACACTTTTTTGTTTTATTCTACTTTTTTATTAAAAATAAATGTACTGTTGGTTAAGGGCTGTAAGTAAGCATTTCACTGTAATGTCTGCACTTGTTGTATTCGGCGCATGTGGCCAATACAATTTGATTTGATTTGATTTGTCAGCGTGAAGCTCCCTACACAGGAATGCAGCTTCCTGATCAGTTAGCAATGACCCCCCAGTTATCATTTGGCCCATGCTTTAGTACCATGGAAGACAGCTGGTGGTGCTAGAGAGAGAAAGCAGGACTTCCTAAAAACGCCACTTTGATACAGCTACAACTTTTCATAGCAGGTTAGGAGAACTTATGCAGCAGGTTAGGATAATTGACGTAGCAGGTTAGGAGAATTAGGTTAAGGTTAGGAAAAGGGTTAGGAAAATGCGCTCTTAACTGTTATGAAATCACTTGTATCGAAGTGGCGTGTTTTTAGGGCGTCCCAGAGAAAGCTCTGGCCTGTGACCTCGGTCTCAATCCCCTCCATTCACAAAGTATAGAGAACTAATGCAACATTTTTCTGCCATCAAGTTGTATGTGTTTGCAGTGAGAATGGGCCTTGGAAGGCAAAATCCAGAGGCTACATCAAATGTAATCAATAGGAGCTGCAATGCTCGAGGAAAGGCAACATACCCCATACTGTTCTACCCCCCAACCCAAGGATAATAACTGGGACCTTGTGAATAGAAAGAATGAGCGAGAGAGAACGAGAGAGAGATAGAAAGAGGTAATTCTAAATTCTAGAGACCGAGAGAATGAAGGAGAAAGAGAGAGAGAGCGAGAGAGAGAGAGAGAGAGCGAGAGAGAGAGAGAGAGAGAGAGAGAGAGAGAGAGAGAGAGAGAGAGAGAGAGAGAGAGAGAATGAAGGGGTATGTAAGAGAAAGGAATGAGCTGGAGAGTGAGTGACTCACCAGAGTGGCATTATGTTCATGTACCAAAAGCTATTAGCATGGTGGGAACTTGAACTGCAAAGCCTCTCAAAGATATGCTAAAAAGAGTGAAGAGAGAGGAGCTTTTTGAAAGCCCCAAAGGTATTACCATTTAAATTGACTGGGTTTAGGTTTGGTCCTTTGTGGGGAGGAAGGGGGAGGTGGGAGGTTGAGTAGCAGGGGCGGCCATACTGTACGACAACAATAGCTATACTTGCTAGTTAGTTTCACACACCGATTTGTCCAGTGCTTGACTTGGGCAGGAGCTCATCGGAGCCGAGTAACGCCACCTAAAATGTTCTACTGCTTGAGCTCCTGTTCTATTAACTGAAAAGTGTTGTGGAGCTCCTGGCCCTAAATATAAAAAGTACCGGCACCCAAAATGAGTACCGGCACCTATTGCAGTCCAAGCCAAGCACTGGATTTGTTAGAGCTAACCTTTCGATGACAATAAGCACAAAGAGGTTACTGAATTTCACCAATGCATGCGCATTTTACTTTTCAAGCACATACAGTCAATGCCACTTTGCATTTTTACCCAGCATGTTTGATGCACATGTAATGAATATTGGCTTGGTGAAATGTTTCTTGCCACATTTCATAATTTACTAATGTGTCCTTTTCCCGACATAGTCATGAAACCTGCTCCAGTTTCCAGGATTTTTGTCTTCTATTGGCCAAATGTTGTTGCATTTACACACATATCACTATATTCATGCTTCAAATAAATATTGGGTTGGGTTGGATAAATGGTGTGTCCTGTCACGTTTTATAATCAACTAATGTGTCCTTTTCTGGACATAGATGGACATATCCAGACCTTGATTAGTACATCTGGAGGCAATGTTGAAGTATTTAGGAGAAAATGTCTGTCTGTCTGTCTGTCTTTCTATCTTTCTTTCTTTCTTTCTTTCTTTCTTTCTTCTCTTAATCCTCATCCTTTTACATTAAGAGAATGTCTTGCAATTTTGATAAGGAGGTGCCAATTGACTCAAAGTAGGCTATTTCTAAAATGTCTAATAGTGGGTGGAGCCAGTGAAGTTACATGGGACTTGGCCATTCTAAACAATGATTTATATATACACTAGATGACTGAAAGGTGGCGCTGTTATGAAACATTTGCGCCTCCATCTTGAAAGTACTAATGTTACTGTCCCCACTACAAGATGGGGCTTGTCTTTGAAACATTTAAATGAAATAGTGTAGAATTCTGTTAACCTCTTAAGGATTGGACCCTTTTTTTCAATTTTCACCTGAAATGACATACCCAAATCTAACTGCCTGTAGCTCAGGACCTGAAGCAAGGATATGCATATTCTTGATACCATTTCAAAGGAAACACTTTGAAGTTTGTGGAAATTTGAAATTAAGTAGGAGAATAGAACACATTAGATCTGGTAAAAGATAATACAACAAAAAAACATGCGTTTTCTATTAATTTTTTTGTTCCGTCATCTTTGAAATGCAAGAGGTGGTCCTCTGTAGCTCAATTGGTAGAGCATGGCTCTTGTAATGCCAGGGTAGTGGGTTCAATCCCCGGGACCACCCATACGTAAAAATTTATACACGCATGACTCTAAGTCGCTTTGGATAAAAGCGTCTGCTAAATGGCATATTATATATTATATTATAAGAGAAAGGCCACAATATAATATTGCAGTTTAGGCGCAATTTAGATTTTGCCCACTAGATGGCAGCAGTGTGTGTGCAAAGTTCCAGCATTGCAATACTGGACTATTTTGTATCAAGTCTGCCCGAATGTGCCGAATTGGTCAATTGATACATTTTCAAGTACTTAACTATAGAGAACATACAAAAATGATATGGTAATACAAAATGTAAGTTTACACACTCCCAGGAATGTCATACATGATGGATCATTAGTTTATACACTAACTTTCACACATCTGTCACGCCCTGGCTCTGGGGACGTCTCTGGGGACGTCGCCAGCCCGGTCCGGCCCGTTCCTGCTCCCCGCACCAAGCCAGTGGTGCGTGTTGCCAGCCCGGTCCGGCCCGTTCCTGCTCCCCGCACTAAACCTGTGGTGCGCGTCGTCAGCCCGGTCCGGCCCGTTCCTGCTCCCCGCACCAAGCCAGTGGTGCGCGTCGTCAGCCCGGCCCGGCCTGTTCCTGATCCCCGCACCAAGCCAGTGGTGCGCGTCGCCAGCCCAGTCCGGCCTGTTCCTGATCCCCGCACCAAGCCAGTGGTGCGCGTCGTCTGTCCGGCACAGCCCGTGCCTGTTCCACCGGTGCCTGGTCCGGCACCGGTCAGCTGCTCCACTCCGGAGCTAGAGCAATCCGCTCCACCAGTATTTAGTCCAGCTCCGGCCAGCAGGGCCAGACCGGACCAGGGGCGCTTTGGGGGGTTAGAGAGGGAGTGGGGGTCATGCCCGGAACCGGATCCGCCGCCGAGGCGGAGTGCCCACCCGGTCCCTCCCCTGTTGTGTTTGGTTGGCGCGGTCGGAGTACGCGCCTTTGGGGGGGTACTGTCACGCCCTGGCTGTGGGGACTCTCGTATGTTGAGCCAGGGTGTTAGTTTCTATGTTTTTGTGTTCTAGGTTGTGTTGCTTCTAGTTTGGTATTTCTATGTTGGCCAGGGTGGTTCCCAATCAGAGACGGCTGTAGCTCGTTGTCTCTGATTGGGAGCCATACTTAGGTAGCCGTTTGGCATTTGTTTAATGTGGTATCTTGTTCCGTTTTGGTTTGTGTAACCGTAGGACTTCACATTTCGTATCGTTTGTTGTTTTGTTCGTTGTGTGTACACTGAAATAAATATGTACGCATATCACGCTGCGCCTTGGCCCCCTTCTTCTCAAGACGATCGTGACAACATCTAGATGGCCGGGTGGGGTGGGTGTGGAGCCAGAGACAGCAGGGGTTCAAACTGTAGAACCCAGTTCCTACATTTGAATATCAAAAATGGACTATGCTACATTTTATCTCTGGGACCCTTAGGATGACAAATCAGAGCAAGATTACTGAATGTAAGTACAGTATTTACCTTCAGAGGTGAATGTATCAAACCAGTTGCTGTGATATGTTTTTTGTTGTTGTTTTGCACTCTCCTCAAACAATAGCATGGTATTTTTTCACTGTAAATTGGACAGTGCAGTTAGATTAACAAGAATTTAAGCTTTCTGCCCATATAAGACATGTCTATGTCCTGGAAAGTTTGCTGTTACTTACAACAGTCATGCTAATCACATTAGTGCACGTTAGCTCAACCGTCCCGTAGAGGTTAATTCCTACGGAGGACTGCTATTCTGAGGAGTGCCAATATGGCCGACCAGTAGCTTCAAAGCCTCTCAATGGTCAATACATAGCATAAGCAATCCAGGGTTTACATACAGTGTATTCAGACCCCTTGACTTTTTCCACATTTTGTTACATTACAGCCTTATTCTAAAATGGATTAAATTGTTTTCACCCTTCATCAATCTACACAAAATAACCCAAGTGACAAAGCAAAAACGGAAATATTTACTTAAGTATTCAGACCCTTTACTCAGTACTTTGATTAAGCACCTTTGGCAGCAATGACAGCCTAGAGTCTGCTTGGGTATGACGCTACAAGCTTGGCAACACCTGTATTTGGGGAGTTTCTCCCATTCCTCTCTGCAGATCCTCTCAAGCTCTGTCAGGCTGGATGGGGAGCATCGCTGCACAGCTATTTTCAGGTCTCTCCAGAGATGTTCGATCGGGTTCAAGTCCGGGCTCTGGCTGGGCCACTCAAGGATATTCAGAGACTTGTACCGAAGCCACTCCTGCGTTATCTTGGCTGTGTGCTTAGGGTCGTTGTCCTGTTGGAAGGTGAACCTTCGCCCCAGTCTGAGGTCCTGAGCACTCTGGAGCAGGTTTTCATTAAGGATCTCTCTGTACTTTGCTCCATTCATCTTTCCCTCGATCCTTACTAGTCTCCCAGTCCCTAAAGCTGAAAAACATCCCCAAGGCATGATGCTGCCACCACCATGCTTCACCGTTGGGATGGTGCCAGGTTTCCTCCAGACGTGACACTTGGCATTCAGGCCAAAGAGTTCAATCTTGGTTTCATCAGACTTGGTTTCATCATCTTTTTTCTCATGGTCTTTTGGCAAACTCCAAGCGGGCTGTCATGTGCCTTTTACTGAGGAGTGGCTTCCGTCTGGCCACTCTACCATAAAGGCCTGATTGGTGGAGTGCTGCAGAGATGGTTGTCCTTCTGGAAGGTTCTCCCATCTCCACAGAGGAACTCTAGAGCTCTGTCCGAGTGGCCATCGGGTTCTTGGTCACCTCCCTAACCAAGGCCCTTCTCCCCCGATTGCTCAGTTTGGCCAGGTGGCCAGCTCTAGGAAGAGTTTTGGTGGTTCCAAACTTCTTCCGTTTAAGAATGATGGAGGCCACTGTGTTCTTGGAGACATTCAATGCTACAGAAATTGTTTGGTACCCTTCCCCAGATCTGTGCCTTGACACAATTCTGTCTCGGAGCTCTACAGACAATTCCTTCGACCTCATGGCTTGGTTTTTGCTCTGACATGCACTGTGGGACCTTATATAGACAGGTGTGTGCCTTTCCAAATCATGTCCAATCAATTAAATTTACCACAGGTGGACTCCAATCAAGTTGTAGAAACATCAACGATGATCAATGTAAACAGGATGTACCTGAGCTCAATTTCGAGTCTCATAGTAAAGGGTCTGAATACTTATGTAAATAAGGTATTTCTGTTTTTAATTTTTTTAAAATTGCAAACATTTCTAAAAACCTGTTTTCACTTTGTCATTATAGGGTATTGTGTGTAGATTTTATTTATTTAATCAATTTTAGAATAAGGCTGTAACGTAACAAAATGTGGAAAAAGTCAAGGGATCTGAATACTTTCCGAATGCACAGTACATCATTGGTTGTTTTTAAACCCTAAAATGGCTGCTCGGTGGCTCCTAAACAGCTCCCATCATTGATTGTTACTTGTTACTGCCTAAACACATGGCCTGACTGGGTGCTTTGATGGCACAGATCACATTCCACTGATGCCAAGCCTTTAGATTCCATCCTCACAATTCACAGCCACTCAAAAAGAGGTCTTGATGTGAAGTAAACTGTTGCGTGATGTGGTGGGAAGTTGCGGGACGTTGCGTTGCGCTACTTTGGGTTGTGTTACGTTATATGTCTAAGGGTGGTGAGTGTGTGTGTTTGTGGGGGTCTGTTGGTGAGGTTACCGCGAGGTCAGCTGTGTTAAATCACTTCACTGGGGTGTGAGAAGAGATCACAATGCCCCGGCCAGCACTCAACCTCATCTTGAACTCCACGGTCGTTTTACGGTTACCCCCCACCCCTCCTTTACCCACCCCACCCCTTGAGCCCCGTTAAAGGCCACATTGTTTTCCGCCGGGGTCAGCCCCGGTGCCATTCCAAACTTTAAAGCAATCAGGAAATGTAACTCAGGCATTTTAAAGGGTGAGTCAATGGGACAGGTTCCTCTTAAAAAACACACAGCCCCTCCCTCACTCGCTGTCTTTCTCTCTACCACTCACACCCCTCCAACTCACACCGTCTCCCACTCACACCCTCTCACACTCACACCCTCTCCTACTCACACCCTCTCACACTCACACCCTCTCACACCCTCTCCTACTCACACCCTCTCACACTCACACTCTCTCACACCCTCTCCTACTCACACCCTCTCACACTCACACCCTCTCCTACTCACACCCTCTCACACTCTCTCACACCCTCTCCTACTCACACCCTCTCACACTCACACCCTCTCCTACTCACACCCTCTCACACTCACACTCTCTCACACCCTCTCACACTCACACCCTCTCCTACTCACACCATCTCACACCTTCTCACACCCTCTCCTACTCACACCCTCTCACACTAACACCATCTCCCACTGTCTCCCACTCACACCCTCTCTTACTCACACCCTCTCTTACTCACACCCTCTCACACTCACACCCTCTCCTACTCACACCCTCTCCCACTCACACCCTCTCCCACTCAAACTCTCTCACACCCTCTCCCACTCACACCCTCTCCCACTCAAACTCTCTCACACCCTCTCCCACTCACACCCTCTCCTACTCACACCATCTCCCACTCACACCCTCTCCCACTCACACCCTCTCCCACTCACACCCTCTCCCACTCAAATCCTCTCACACCCTCTCCTACTCACACCCTCTCCTACTCACACCCTCTCCTACTTCCTCCTCCTCCATTTTTCTTTCTCTTTCTGGTTTGGAAAAAAAGTCTCACCCTTGTAAAGGGATTGCTTTCATAGAAACAGATGAGGGGAACTATAACAATACTACACTGTGCCGGTTCAACCAATGAATCAATATATCAAAGCTCATTGGCTATAAATGCGCCGTCAGTATGAGAGGTGATTGGATATCGTGAAACATACAAGACGATATAAGACGTTCCTATAACTCATTTCAGTTTGTTTATACATTTCTTATGAATTGAAATAAATAATGTGCGATTACTGATTACACAAAATCTGTGCACAATGCATAATTAACAATGTTTTCTTAAACTGTAATTAAACGGCACCATTGTATAGGTATTTAAACTTCCTCTTACATCAGAGTACCCAACGTTTCAATCACCCAATATGTCTTCCTCATCTGCCCTCTCCTTCACTGCCTGTTTTTCTTCTTCCCTCCATCTTCTCTCTCTGTAATCCTCCCTGGTGTATTCCTGGCTCTCAGCTCACACTGAAACAAAGACCTCCCCCCTCATCCCATACTGGAGAAGATCTTACCCCCCCAGGTCCCACTGGGAAGACCACAGAGCCCAGATCTTAAGCCCAGATCTTAGCAACAGGTCAGCTGCAAATGTGTTCATTAGATGTGTCTGTGTGAATAAAGATACGTTTTGACCAATACAGAGGTGTCTGTGTGAATAAAGATATGTTTTGATCAATACAGATGTGTCTGCCATTTAGGCATAGATGCAACTTCATAGAATAATGGGGTTCAGAGGAAATATGAATCTCAAAATGTTTAGTATTTCGCCGAAGTCGAGTCATGTTTCTATGAAAGCATCAGAATATTCTTAAATTTTCCCGTCTGAAGTTACACTAAATAATAATATAATGAAAAAGTGTGTAAAAACAGTGTTATCGCTCTCTAATGCCGCTACACAGGTTACGTAAACACAGTGACGGAGCGTCGTTTTCTATGTACGGTAGTTCCACGTAGTTATGTGCGGCCCGTACATCTGTCGCTCTGTTTGCATAGGGTGTGTGGTGCCCTTAAGTGGTAAGACTTCCTCATGTCGGAGTGCACACTCCAGAATGTACACGCTTCAAGTGTACTACGCACTAAATAATGTGTAAATGTGACAATTCAATATCTTGTCAGTACTGATTATCACTCTTGTAGGTTGTCAATTTTCTATTTTTACACTCCTCTAGAATCATCCCTTCTTTGATCGATGATCAATTGCTCTCCAGCAGGAAAGGACACGGCACCCATCACACACACACACACACACACACACACTGATCCCTTTCCCTTTGAGAAAATATGCAAAATTCCACATTCCGAAATATGATTGAATTCCCCTCGACAGTGTGTCCTTGAGGAAACAACAGGAGAAAAGGGAACGTGTCTCGCTCCGATTCCCAGGTTTTCCTTCTAACGTTAGCCCAACCATTTGGTTAATGCTTTACAACTCAAAGTAGAAGACTAGACTATTGTTTGATTTATTATACCAAAGCATTGCTCACCGGGATAAAGGTTCGAATAATGTTAATAATTATGCTTTCCTCCTAATGTTAGCCCAACCATTTGGTTAATACTTACTCGATTCAACTCAAAGTAGAATATTATGACTGATTATGCCAAAGCAGGTGTGAGTCAAATCAGGCGTTCAACAGGATCAAGGTTATTTTGGAGTTATATCAGCAGCATCATTGGTTCTCATTGGCCAAAGACAATGGGATGATTCATTGATATTCGTGCTACTGTCTGTTCAATAGGCTACATTGATGAGTGAGGCTTTCTTCTAAAAAACATGTCCTTTGTTTTGTCATGTTGACAGATGCTCTCTGTGTGAAGACGGTTGGGTGTTGGTGGTCGGGGGAGGTTGTGTGTGTGTGTGTGTGTGTGTCTGTTGGGTCAACATCTTGGGTCTACAGTTTTGCCTACACACACACATGTGGGTTGCTAAACCAAAATAATACCTCCCCAACTGCTAACCCTACACTAATACATCACATTTTACTAGAGCCTACATTTAGAAATCTTCTGAACTCTCCATATACCTCACCCTCGCCCCCATTCCTGCTATTGAGCTTCACACAATCCTAATTACCCCCCCCCCCCCCACCCCCATTCCAAAAGAAAAAAAAACTTTACACACAGCCGAGTCAGCCAGCCCAGCACCTTCCCATACCCAGCAGAGAGAAGATTAAGATGAAAGACTACATTGTATTAACCCTCCTACCCACAAAGACAAAAGCAGCAAGCTGCTGGGAGAAAGGTATTCTACAGACGAGAGAGAAAGAAATGGAGAAAGATAGAAAGAGAATGGAAGAGAAAGAGATGGAAAGAGAAAGGAAGAGAAAGAGATGGAAAGAGAAAGAAATGGAGAAAGATAGAAAGAGAAAGAGATGGAAAGAGAAAGTTAGAGAAAGAGATGGAAAGAGAAAGGTAGAGAAAGAGATGGAAAGAGAAAGGAAGAGAAAGAGATGGAAAGAGAAAGGAAGAGAAAGATGGAAAGAGAAAGGAAGAGAAAGAGATGGAAAGAGAAAGAAATGGAGAAAGATAGAAAGAGAAAGGAAGAGAAAGAGATGGAAAGAGAAAGGTAGAGAAAGTAGCAGAGAAAGAAATAGAGAGAGATAAATAAGGGAGGCAAAAGGAACAAGGGAAGGAGAGGGAGATGTCAGAAGGACTACTTCACAATGGACATAATAGCCAATATGCATCTCCCATCATACAACTACCCCCAGAGAGTTAGAATCTACTATCTAGATTCTATTTCTATGGCAACCCCACCATGGTTGTTAGTTTCGCTCACATTCACTTTCTGTTTTAAATAGCCCTAGGACAGGGAGCTCCTGTAAACGCTAGCCCCTATCAGAAAGGAACCTACAAGACGGGGTTGTAACAGTCAGAGAGGCATGGGAGGCAATGAGCTTCACTTTGGCAGGATAGAGTCAAGAGATAATGACAATGGGTGGATGGATGGACGGACGGACGGGTGGATGGATGGACGGATGGATGGATGGACGGATGGATGGATGGACGGACGGGTGGATGGATGGACGGACGGGTGGATGGACGGATGGATGGATGGATGGACGGACGGACGGGTGGATGGATGGACGGACGGACGGACGGGTGGACGGGTGGATGGATGGGTGGATGGATGGACAGATGGACAAATAAATGTAACCAAGCACTATCTATCAGTCAGATATGTAACCATTAGGCAGAAACAAAATGGTGGCATGCTAACAACCCTCTTAATCAATCCAAAACATGTTACTGATTGCTCTCTGCATCAAAGAATTAACACCACCTAACGTCCATAGACTACAGCCACTGAGGCCCTCTCCTAAAACGCACAACGATCAAAACAGATTGTCATAACAAATCCATTCTGATATACGACTCCTTTGAGATAGATGTATTATTGTATTTCACAAGGAAAGAGATCAATCAATTAAATCCATCAATCAAATGTATGTGCAAAACCGTTTTTAAATAAGCCATTGTTTCAAAGTGCTTTACAGAGGAAGTATAATATGTAATAGCTCAGCTGGTAGAGCACGGCGCTTGTAACGCCAAGGTAGTGGGTTCGATCCCCGGGACCACCCATACACAAAAATGTGTGCACGCATGACTGTAAGTCGCTTTGGATAAAAGTGTCTGCTAAATGGCATATTATTATAATATGCCATTTAGCAGACGCTTTTATCCAAAGCGACTTACAGTCATGCGTGCATAAAACATTTTTTTGTATGGGTAGTCCCGGGGATCGAACCCACTACCCTGGCGTTACAAGCGCCATGCTCTACCAGCTGAGCTACAGAGGACCACAAAGTCAAAGCTCTGCATCAGAAAGTGAAAGCCAGATGAAGAGGGAGAGCGACAATTAGATAAAGAAAGAATATAAACTACAGTCATTCACTTATCCATAAACTCATGCGTGCTTACAACCCAATAAGAAAGGTACAGGGAATTATAGATATTATAGCAAGAAATACTACACAACAAGCTCGACCAACACCGGTCTAAGAATCCCCACAACTCCCTGCATCGCATGGATGAGCTACCATTTTCTATCCATTATGTACTTTTATGCTTTTACATTTAAGTAATTTAGTGGACACTCTTCTCCAGAGCAAATTAAAATCAGGGCATTGATCAGGGAGACTTTTGCAAGTCCACCATGTACAAGAAAAACTTTATGACTTCCTCCTGATAATATATGGCTTTTAGCAGACGCTTTTAACCAAAGCGACTTAGAGTCATGTGTGATATATTATTAATTACGTATGGGTGGTCCCAGGAAAACAAACCTACTATCCTGGCGTTGCAAGTGGCATG
The DNA here is from genome assembly GCF_964263955.1 of Coregonus lavaretus. NCBI lineage: Eukaryota > Metazoa > Chordata > Actinopteri > Salmoniformes > Salmonidae > Coregonus > Coregonus lavaretus. The sequence goes on from NC_139991.1 coordinate 69,653,738, forward strand.
CTCTACCAACTGAGCTACAGAGAAGGGGTAAAACATGGGGTCAAATATGGTGAGAGAGGGGAAAGGCTGTATTCTGAGGAGAGGGCACCGAGAGGTTGGCCCAGCTGTGAGTCCCCCAATAAGACCCGGGGGATTTTACAGGGCTCTGTGGAGCCAGGACGACCCCGGGCTACCCCCGCACACACACACACACACACACACACACACACACACACACACGCGGTGGCACCACGTAAACACTGACTGTGTTGCCTGCACAAAAACCTTTTCCAGATGGGCTGCACAGACAGGTCGCAAAAAAAACTGCCCCCCCTCCTCCCACTCTCTGTATTCTCCTTCTCTCTATCTCTTCCCTTCTCTCACAAACTCTCACTCAAAAAAGTCTGACATACAGTTGAAGTCGGAAGTTTACATATACTTAGGTTGGAGTCATTAAAACTCGTTTTTTAAACCACTCTACAAATTGTTAACAAACTATAGTTTTGGCAAGTTGGTTAGGACATCTACTTTGTGCATGACACAAGTCAGACAGACAGATTATTTCACTTATAACAATTCCAGTGGGTCAAAAGTTTACAGACACTAAGTTGACTGTGACTTTAAACAGCTTGGAAAATTCCAGAAAATGATGTCATGGCTTTAGAAGCTTCTGATAGGCTAATTGACACCATTTGAGTCAATTGGAGGTGTACCTGTGGATGTATTTCAAGGCCTACCTTCAAACTCAGTGCCTCTTTGCTTGACATCATGGGAAAATCAAAAGAAATCAGCCAAGACCTCAGAAAAAACATTGTAGACCTCCACAAGTCTGGTTCATCCTTGGGAGCAATTTCCAAACGCCTGAAGGTACCACGTTCATCTGTACAAACAATAGTACGCAAGTATAAACACCATGGGACCACGCAGACGTCATACCTCTCAGGAAGGAGACGCGTTCTGTCTCCTAGAGATGAAAGTACTTTGGTGCGAAAAGTGCAAATCAATCCCAGAACAACAGCAAAGGACCTTGAAGATGCTGGAGGAAACAGGTACAAAAGTATCTATATCCACAGTAAAACGAGTCCTATATCGACATAACCTGAAAGGCCGCTCAGCAAGGAAGAAGCCAATGCTCCAAAACCGCCATAAAAAAGCCAGACTACGGTTTGCAACTGCACATGGGGACAAAGATCGTACTTTTTGGAGAAATGTCCTCTGGTCTGATGAAACAAAAATAGAACTGTTTGGCCATAATGACCATCGCTATGTTTGGAGGAAAAAGGGGGCTGCTTGCAAGCCGAAGAACACCATCCCAACCGTGAAGCACGGGGGTGGCAGCATCATGCTGTGGGGGTGCTTTGCTGCAGGAGGGACTGGTGCACTTTACATAATAAATGGCATCATGAGGAAGGAAAATTATGTGGATATATTGAAGCAACATCTCAAGACATCAGTCAGGAAGTTAAAGCTTGGTCGCAAATGGGTCTTCCAAATGGACAATGACCCCAAGCATACTTCCAAAGTTGTGGAAAAATGGCTTAAGGACAACAAAGTCAATGTATTTTAGTGGCCATCACAAAGCAATGACCTCAATTCTATAGAACATTTGTGGGCAGAACTGAAAAAGCGTGTGCGTGCAAGGAGGCCTACAAACCTGACTCAGTTACACCAGCTCTGTCAGGAGGAATGGGCCAAAATTCACCCAACTTATTGTGGGAAGCTTGTGGAAGGCTACCCGAAACATTTGACCCAAGTTAAACAATTTAAAGGCAATGCTACTAAATACTAATTGAGTGTATGTAAACTTCTGACCCACTGGGAATGTGATGAAATAAATAAAAGCTTAAATAAATCATTCTCTCTACTATTATTCTGACATTTCACATTCTTAAAATAAAGTGGTGATCCCAACTGACCTAAGACAGGGAATTTTTACTAGGATTAAATGTCAGGAATTGTGAAAAACTGAGTGTAAATGTATTTAGCTAAGGTGTATGTAAACTTCTGACTTCAACTGTACATGTGTACGTTAATATGCGTTAATGCAGGTCCCGTGTGGTTCAGTTGGTAGAGCATGGCGCTTGCAACGCCAGGGTTGTGGATTCGATTCCCACGGGGGACCAGTACGAAAACGTATGCACTCACTACTGTAAGTCGCTCTGGATAAGAGCGTCTGCTAAATGACTAAAACATGTAAATGTTCTATGGATACAATCACAAATGCTTCCTGTCTCCACAGCGCCGAGCCCCACCCCCCAAACACACACATTTGATTAGCTCAGCAGAAAATCTCCACAGTAGCAGTTGCAAATCTTTTGACTGTCATCGCTAAGGGGCTTTTCTTATTCTAATATACTGTCGCACGCATAAGGTAATGCTACTGCGGAAGCTACCGGAATGTTCACAGAATTCTAACAAATCCTTTTACCACAACAACATTTTTACATTTCCAAATGTTATTAGGAAATTAGAATGACTGACCATCCTAAAAAATCTAAATCCAAGCATTTGGTTAAAATCTACAGTTCACTAGAAACAAATCACAGTTTTCCCACGGACAACTATAGGCCCATTCTCTAATACCAGATCAAAGTTCACTGAAAGCCATGATAAAATAATCAATGGTATCAGATACAAACACAAAACAAGCTAAATCATTACTGTTTAATGTCCTGTGGTCTCAATCTCCTTAAGTAAGAGGAACACATCTACCACCTCCCTCCCTCTACACACACACAGACACGTGAACATATACACACACACACACACACAGACACGTGAACATACACACACACACAGGCACGTGCACACACACACACACACACACACACACACACACACACACACACACACACACACACACACACACCCATACCTTCCCATGTATCCATTTCATACTGGTCCTAGTCTGCCAGTGAGTCTCCTGGCCACCATCCACACTGGTAGCGCTGTATCAAATATATATAAAATATATATATATATAAAGCCACTATATCACTATTGACACTGCATCTTCCGTGGCAGATTCGCCTTCATGACTCCTCTAGGTGCTTTTACCCTCTCTCTGTTCCTCTCTCTCTATTTGCTTTCTCTTTCTGTTTCTTTCTCCTTCCCTCTCTTCCCAGTCCTGCTCTGAACAGTTCTCTGAGATCTCTGTGGCTCTCTCACCCCTGGCCTCTGCGCTAGGCCGGCCCCTGAAAGGAGGAGGGGGTGGGGTCGGGGGTGAGGTGGTGGGGGAGGTTTACAGGCCAGTTGGTCATGTGACCTAGTGGACCCTAGTGGGTCACGGCTTGGGCCAAAACTCCAGCATTTATTTTGAGGTGAGAGAGAGAGAGAGAGAGAGAGAGAGAGAGATCTACTTCACTTGATTTGGCAATGTTAACTTACGTTTCCCATGCCAATAAAGCCCTTAAATTGAATTGAATTGAATTGAATTGAGAGAGAGAGGAGGGGAGTTGGTTATCTGAGTGGTACTGATAACCCTATTTTCTCCGGAACAATGCCCCACCTTTACCCAAATTCCCTTTTCCCCTCCCCCGTTCCTCCTCCCTCCCTCCCTTTCTTCCCCTCATTCCCTCCTTCCCCTCCTCCCTCCCTCCCTCCTTCCCCCCCTCCCTCACACTACTTTTTACCTTCAGAGGAGGGCTTGGAAATGTGTGTGTGTGTGTGTGTGTGCTTTAGGCCAAACTAGTGACCAACAATCAACACACTGAGTCATTAGCGAACACACAATGATCAACATCCAATGATGAGGTGTAAATAGCTTTTTAATTAAAGTTTAATGACGGCTAAACACATTTTAACTAATTCTGCTAAACACATATCAACTAAACCTGCCAATGTATTTGGCCAATCAAGGTGAGATCGTAAATGGAGCGTACAAAGACTGTTATTCAAGAGCTGTCCTTGTAATTGTTAGATATTACTGCACTGTTGGAGCTAGGAACACAAGCATTTCGCTACACCACAATAACATCTGCTAAACATGTGTATGTGACCAATAACATTTGATTTGAACTACTATCAACACACAGGCACACACAGGAAAACACACACACACGCACACAAAGGCACACACGCACACACAGGCACACACACACACACACACACACACACACACACACACACACACACACACACACACACACACACACACAGGCACACACACACAGGCACACAGGCACACACACACACACACAGAGACACACAGGCACACACACACACACAGGCACTCACAGGCACAAATACACAGGCACACACAGACACACACAGAGACACTTCTTGGCTCCTGTTCTCCAGTAGGACTCATTGGTAAAGCCCAATGTTACTGTCAACCCTCACACCTTGACTTTCTATACACCAGTCAGTCACACTGACAAGAAAAGCATTTCACTGTGCTTGACATTAAAAACGTGAAAAAAGAAAGACTTTACATGAAAATGCAGAGAGAAAGAAAGGAGGAGGAGGAGGAGGAAGGGGAGGAAGAGGGTTAAAGTGTTTTTAATATGGTGCTGGTGACATCACAATGACAACCGTTTATTCTGCTATTTTGCATTTCCCGAAATAATCCACCGTGCCTGACGCGCATAGTCTTGGTTCGATTCCTTTTCACCACATTTCTTTAGTCATAAATGTGTAAGCGTTAATAGCGCTACAGTACTATGGATATTTAGAAGGCTGCTAAGCCCAAAATGTAATGTTCTTCATGTTAAACATAAAGAGCAATGGACATGGCACAAAGTCTATCCATGCAAAGTCAAACAATGGCCATCTATTTGACAATCGTCAACGAGTTTTGGGCGGCAGGTGGCCTAGCGGTTAAGAGCGTTGGTTCAGTAACCGAAAAGTTTGAATCCCTGAGCCGACTAGGTGAATAATCTGTTGATGTGCCCTTGAGCAAGGCACTTAACCCTAATTGCTCCTGTAACTCACTCTGGATAAGAGCGTCTGCTAAATGACTAAAATATGAATGTGAGTTGATGGTTATAATTCAAATATGTTTTGCAGTGGTGGTGGCAGTATGTCAAAAGCCACACACAGTACATAGCACCATTATGCCACACTAAAAGTAGCTGATTGAGTGATTTCTGAAGGACTCCAATCCCTCTCATCTTATTTGTTATAAAACCAAGGATCAAATGAGTTTGGGATATTACTATTGTCCCTTGGTCCCATTTGTATGTGTGTGTGAGTACGTACAGTGGGGAAAAAAAGTATTTAGTCAGCAACCAATTGTGCAAGTTCTCCCACTTAAAAAGATGAGAGAGGCCTGTAATTTTTATCATAGGTACACGTCAACTATGACAGACAAATTGAGGAAAAAAATTCCAGAAAATCACATTGTAGTATTTTTTATGAATTTATTTGCAAATTATGGTGGAAAATAAGTATTTGGTCAATAACAAAAGTTTCTCAATACTTTGTCATATACCCTTTGTTGGCAATGACACAGGTCAAACGTTTTCTGTAAGTTTTCACAAGGTTTTCACACACTGTTGCTGGTATTTTGGCCCATTCCTCCATGCAGATCTCCTCTAGAGCAGTGATGTTTTGGGGCTGTCGCTGGGCAACACGGACTTTCAACTCCCTCCAAAGATTTTCTATGGGGTTGAGATCTGGAGACTGGCTAGGCCACTCCAGGACCTTGAAATGCTTCTTACGAAGCCACTCCTTCGTTGCCCGGGCGGTGTGTTTGGGATCATTGTCATGCTGAAAGACCCAGCCACGTTTCATCTTCAATGCCCTTGCTGATGGAAGGAGGTTTTCACTCAAAATCTCACGATACATGGCCCCATTCATTCTTTCCTTTACACGGATCAGTCGTCCTGGTCCCTTTGCAGAAAAACAGCCCCAAAGCATGATGTTTCCACCCCCATGCTTCACAGTAGGTATGGTGTTCTTTGGATGCAACTCAGCATTCTTTGTCCTCCAAACACGACGAGTTGAGTTTTTACCAAAAAGTTATATTTTGGTTTCATCTGACCATATGACATTCTCCCAATCCTCTTCTGGATCATCCATATGCACTCTAGCAAACTTCAGACGGGCCTGGACATGTACTGGCTTAAGCAGGGGGACACGTCTGGCACTGCAGGATTTGAGTCCCTGGCGGCGTAGTGTGTTACTGATGGTAGGCTTTGTTACTTTGGTCCCAGCTCTCTGCAGGTCATTCACTAGGTCCCCCCGTGTGGTTCTGGGATTTTTGCTCACCGTTCTTGTGATCATTTTGACCCCACGGGGTGAGATCTTGCGTGGAGCCCCAGATCGAGGGAGATTATCAGTGGTCTTGTATGTCTTCCATTTCCTAATAATTGCTCCCACAGTTGATTTCTTCAAACCAAGCTGCTTACCTATTGCAGATTCAGTCTTCCCAGCCTGGTGCAGGTCTACAATTTTGTTTCTGGTGTCCTTTGACAGCTCTTTGGTCTTGGCCATAGTGGAGTTTGGAGTGTGACTGTTTGAGGTTGTGGACAGGTGTCTTTTATACTGATAACAAGTTCAAACAGGTGTCATTAATACAGGTAACGAGTGGAGGACAGAGGAGCCTCTTAAAGAAGACGTTACAGATCTGTGAGAGACAGAATTCTTGCTTGTTTGTAGGTGACCAAATACTTATTTTCCACCATAATTTGCAAATAAATTCATTAAAAATCCTACAATGTGATTTTCTGGATTTTATTTCCTCAATTTGTCTGTCATAGTTGCCGTGTACCTATGATGAAAATTACAGGCCTCTCTCATCTTTTTAAGTGGGAGAACCTGCACAATTGGTGGCTGACTAAATACTTTTTTCCCCCACTGTATTTGTATGTGTGTGTGTGCCTTTATGGAGCGGTGTAGTGAGTGTGTATGTATGTTCCTCGGTGGCGGCGAACCCTCGGTGGGAGGCCAGCTTAGCGCGGCGCTCTGTGTTGTCGTACTGCAGAACCGCCTGACCTTAATTAACTAATATTTAATGAATCACAAATTCCAATGACGACCCCCACCATATGTTGCAGCGGTAACAGATAAACAAGGGGGAGAGTCTTGTTAGCCGAGGCATCTCGTTAACAAACAAGGAGTCATTGGATTGGCTTTTCCTCCACAACTTTCACACTTAACAGTCAAATCAGATTTCTATAAGCCCAGTGAAAAGCTTTAGAGGGGAAAGGGAAAGAAAACTATTGGATGAATAGCAGTGTAAAAAAAACGGCAATTTACCCTGCATCTAAATGATGAGTCAAGGAGACATTTCTACTATGTTCCATTCCTTTGCGATTCGGAGTGACATTCATAGCAACCTTGGAGCATATACTGTCAATCTATTCGACACATTTGTGATATTTACTCCCTTTACCTCACTAAAGCTCATTTGTTTAATTGGTTATGCATACCCTCTTCATAATGCATTATAAGCCATTATAAACTGGGTGGTTCAAGTCCTGAATGCTGATTGGCTGACAGCCATGGTATACCATGGGTATGACAAAACATTTATTTTTACTGCTCTAATTACTTTGGTAACCAGTTTATAATAGCAATAAGGCACCTCAAGGGTTTGTGGTATATTACCAATATACCACGGCTAAGGGCTGTATACAAGCACTCTGCGTTGTGTCGTGCTTAAGAACAGCCCTTAGCCGTGGTATATTGGTCATATACCACACCCCCTCAGGCATTATTGCTTAATTACAATGCACGACAGGTGCTAATAATGCATTTTGCCTAGCTCAAAAGGCAGTATAAATGTCCTTATATCAAATCAAATGTTATTGGTCACATACACGTGTTTAGCAGATGTTATTGCGGGTGTAGCGAAATGCTTGTGCTTCTAGCTCCGAGAGTGCAGTATATCTAACAAGTAATATCTAACAATTTCACAACATATACCCAATACACACAAATCTAAGTAAAGCAATGGAATTAAGAATATATAAATAAATATATGGACGAGCAATGTTCATAATGCATTATGAACAGGGTATTCATAGGAAGTGTTTCATTTTCCTTAATTTAGTCTCTTCTTAGACCACTGCAAAGGTTTGGGCCCTGTTTGAATACTATAAGAATGCATCCTTCCTCCCTTCCTTGAAGAAATACCTGATTTGACATGGCTGGCTTGGTGAAAGCGATATGATAGAAGAACTATTGTGTTAGATCAGTGATTACATCAAGGAATGGGAGGAAGGAAGGGTGTGTTTTTTATCAAACAGGGCCCAGGGCTGGTTTGGTAGGTCGACAGTGGGTCGCCTCTTCATCCTAGAACCCCCAGGAATGTTTTGCTAGCTAGCCTGGCTCACTGTCACGGATGACACAGCGCCAATGCCCCACAGGCCACACTTGACCCCAAGTGACCGCCTCACCCCGACCAACAATGACGAACAACGTGACCTGCCATTCAGAACGGTGACCTTGAAAGTGATAGTGAAGGGATAATGCTGGGGACTGTCCTAACGTGAGTGTTCCGTCCCATCAAAAAAGGATCGGGACACATTTAGTCAAACAGAAAAATCAAATGGCCATCATTATAGCTTTTGGCGCTGACCCTCTGAACTTAACAATAACAACATGGCCGACTTTTATAAATGGGGAGTTTTTGTACCTGGACTTTGACAGAGAAAGTTGGCCTTAGCATCCCATTTTGAACTTTCATGTACTTAGAAGCTGTTACGATTTTAATCTAAACTCCCAGAGGGAGATTTGACCTGTAAACATTCTGATACACACAGAGAGAGAGAGAGAGAGACAGAGACAGAGAGAGCAAGAGAGAGACAGAGAGAGAGACAGAGAGACAGAGACAGAGACAGACACAGAGAGAGAGAAACAGAGAGAGAGAGAGAGAGAGAGAGAAAGAGAGACTGAGAGAGAGAGAGAGAGAGAGAGAGAGAGAGAGAAAGAAGGAGGAAAGCATATACATAAGTCTTTAATATCCTCCCTCTGAATTTTCACTCAACTTATTTTTAAAAAGCATGAGAAATCTAACCACAAGTAACTGTAGTGAGACAAATCTTGCCAGTGTGTATGTGTGTGTGTGTGTGTGCGTGCTGAACAATTTCAATTTTTCAATGGACAGTGCAGGTTTCATGTCTATTCTGTGTGTGTCTGTGCATGTTTGTGTGTGTGCACAAGCCTGCGGGTGTTTGTGTTTACACGTGTTTACAGTGGCACAGCTGGTGGCAGATCCATCTTTCACCCTCACCGTTCCTCTTTGTTTGTAGTTGTGGTTGTGCACCAACCCCCCTTCCATCCTCCCCTCCACCCCCCTTTCCAACCTCCCCTCCACCCCCTCCAACCCCCCTTCCACCCTCCCCTCCACCCCCCCTTCCATCCTCCCCTCCACCCCCTCCAAACCCCCTTCCACCCTCCCCTCCACCCCCCCTTCCATCCTCCCTTCCACCCCCCCTTCCACCCTCCCCTCCAACCCCCCTTCCATCCTCCCCTCCACCCCCTCCAACCCCCCTTCCATCCTCCCCTCTACCCCCCTCCAACCCACCCTCCAACCCCCCTTCCATCCTCCCCTCCACCCCACTCCAACCCTGCTTGCACCCTCCTTCCACCCCGCTCCTTACAAACCACCCTTTCACCCTCCAACCCACCTTCCAACCCACCCTCCTTCCACCCCCCCTCCCGGCCCGTGCCTGTATCATCTGACCTGACCTAAGGGGGAACTGATCAAACGCATTGATCTGTGTGAGTAGTTTCTGCCACTACTGCTGTTAAAAAAAACACATGCTCACCCTCCTATCTAATCTGGCAATGCGTCCATTGTATCTGGCAACCCACCCGTCCCTCTAATCCACACTGCTGTTGACATAACCCCCAGGTCTGAGGGAGGGAGGGAGGGTTAGCTAAACCACAGCAGCTAAACAGTGACTGGCTAACTGGAGGAGGTGGAGGATCACACAAAATGCCTTCCATGGGTTACAAGGAGAAAATAGAAAAGACTAGAACGGACATTCCCTTTCCCATCAGCGTTCAGAGGTCTGACGGCTTTGTTCCTTACAGTCATTCTATTTCTATTGGCGGACATACTAGGTGCCCTCCTCCACCAAACACAGAAATGTGAGAAAGTAGACTCCATTTCTTTTTATATGAAAAATAAAATAATCATCACTAAGATATGACAATAGCACCACTCCATCACTATGAATGAAGACACACTCAAAATACAGATACAAATTAAGCATGACATTGCAAAGCAATTACTTACATTTTGTTGAAATATTTATTTTGTTATTCATGTCTGGTTCACTCTAAATCTTGTCCTTTTTTAAGACTTGGGGGTTTATGGATAGTACAGAAAAATAAATGTATATTTAATAAATGTATGTAATCTGTGATTTGTAAGAACTACAGCTGAAAAATCTTGAGCCATTTTTTTAGGGCTTTTGCAGAGCGTAAAATCCTCGATTACGAAAGCGTCGCTTTTTTAATGAATTAGAAGTGGAGAAATGACGGCGTTACGGAAATATAAAATATCCCATTTAGACATCTCCTATCCTAATATTATCTCAGTGCCAGGTGATGGTCAACAGTGTCACCACCTTTATAAAAGTATGAATTGTGAGGTCGCTTGTAAGTGAAGTTAGTTGAGAAGGTAACATGCTCTATAATGTCTTTGGTTGATAATAGTAACAAGGTAGTTAGACATTTGTCAGCATATCATTAAAATAGCATGTTGTTGAAATACAGTAGCTAAAGATGGAAATCAAATCCTTTTGGAAATATTGAATTCCATAAACACATGATGCAGACAATTACATTAATAGAACCCACAATCTATCTGCAATATTAAAGCTGATCCCTAATAATAATAATAATAATACAAAAATAATAATAATAACAACAACGTGTTCGAGACCACTTTACTGTAGAATAGCCAAACAATATAGTAGCTTTTGTTGAAATTACCTTACATGATAAGGGTAAAAATAATTACTTGGGAAGAATACAATTTTGTGTCTGCCACATGTTATACAGTTCACACACACACACACACACACACACACAGAGCTAGAAGAGGTAACTTTGGAGCTGCTGTATCGTTGGTTACCCTCTGCTACTGTTAAATGGATGATTTGATACAGACACGTTTCTGTTGGAAAGAGGTTAAACACCAGCGTGTGTTCATTTCTTTATCCTCCCCGGGTGGAAAAGAGAGGGAGGAGGGGAGGGGAGGAGGGGAGTCCTGTATACAGCACAAAGAAGATTATTATCCTGTATATGGGTCTCTCTCACTCTCAATTCAATTCAAGGGGCTTTATTGGCATGGGAAACATATGTTTACATTGCCAAAGCAAGTGAAATAGATAATAAACAAAAGTAAAAAATGAACAGTAAACATTACACTCACAAAAGTTCCAAAAGAATAAAGACATTTCAAATGTTATATTATGTCTATATACAGTGTTGTAACGATGTGCAAATAGTCTCTCTCTCACACAAACTCTCTCTCTCCCTGTCACAAACTCTCTCTCTCCCTCTCACACACTTTCTCTCATACACTCTCCCTCTCTCACAAACTCTCTCTTTCACTCTCACCCCCTCCCTCTCGCACTTTCTCAAAACTCTCCCTCTCTCACAAACTCTCCCTCTTTCCCTCCCTCTCTCACACACGCTCTCCCTCTCTCAAAACTCTCCCTCTCTCACAAACGTTCTCTCTCTCACCCCCTCCCTCTACACAAACTCTCTCTCTCTCCCTCACAAACACTCTCTCTCTCCCTCCCTCTCTCTCTCACAAACATTATCTCTCTCTCTCCCAATCCCTCCCGCTCTCACAAGATGTACTGTGCCCATTTCACCACACGAGGGCGACACATCGCTTCCAACTCACCCACCCACCCACCACTAACTACCTCTACCATCACCACAGTCACTGCCTTGCCAGCCAGCCAGCCAGCCAGCCAGCCAGCCAGCGCAAAATGTAAAAATGTCAAGCTGAAACAAAACATTGGTCGGAGAGGCTTGATGAAAAGAGCCGGGGAAAGAAATAGGGCACATTACTTCCATTCCGACAAACAAGGTCACATCAAGGCATTTCTAATAGTATGATTGGGAGATTTTGTCTTTTTTTCTGTGTGTGTTTTGTTCGTTTTTTTATTTTACATAATTAACACTATCTCCTTGGGGGGATTCGTCTCACAGGGCCGACTGAATAAAGCTCATTTGCATAATGAACGAAGCCTTTCCCTTCGTTAGTGAAAGAATGGGTGTAGCAGGCAGGAGGACTACAGTGGGCCTCACCCTGAGGACAAATAGATACCAAGAGATTGAGAGGAGAGAGAGGGGGGAGAGAGAGAGGGGGTGGAGAGAGAGAGAAGTGAAGAAAGATAGAGAGACAGAAGGGGGAGAGAAAAAGGAGGAGAGAGAAAGAAAAAGAGAAAGTCAAACAAAAAGACAAGAGGGAGAGATGGAGAGAGAGATAGAGAGAGAGAGAGGGGGGGGGGGGGGGGGGCTATATGGCTCTATTTTACGCTGGTCGATGTATAAGCCTGCTACACTGTATGGATAGGCTTAATGTGTGCTATTATGGGGTCCACTCACACTGCCGAAGGAAAGAGGACATAAGTGGCTAGAGTGGTGGACCGTGTGCTGCATGTTTGTGTGTGTGAGAGAGTGCTGAGAGAGTACTAAGCTCCAATGGTTCTCTTCTCACTGACGATGATGGCATGAGCTCTGACTCTCTCTCTTTCTCCCTCACTCACTCTCCTTTCTCTCTCACTCTCCCCTCCTCTCTCTCTTTCTGTCGCAAGAGTTCCTCTTAAGAGCTGTGAAATGTTTAATACATCATAATATTTGCACACACACACACACTACCAAATACACAAGTGCAAATGTACACACTCACACTTAAACATAATCTCACATCCACACATACACACCATGGCCTGTTCTGTGTGGGAACCTGCCTATTTACTCAGCCCGGACCAGCCTTAAGTTACCTTCCCTCCTTCCCCTCCATGACATTCCTTCCCGGGGTGGGATCTCTCTCCCCTTCGCTCTCCCTCCCCCTCTTTCTTCCTCTCTCTCTCTCCACATCTGGCTGTTTCCTTCTCTCTCCGCGTCTTATTTATGGCCTGGGCTTGGTGAGGTGAGGCAGCCATTTTGCTTCACTTCTTATATATATATTTTTTGACGAGACTCCCCGCCAACTATGTTTTTTTCCCTCTCCTCCACCCCGCTGACGCCAACATCATAATGACAGGCTTCTCAGACTGTCTTCTTCCCCCTAGTATTTCTCTCTCTCTCCTTTTCGTCTCTCTTTATTTGTCTCTCTCTCTCCCATTCTCTCTCCCTCCCTCTCGCATATCATCTCTCCCTCTCTCCCTCTCTCTCATATCATCTTTCCCTCCCATCTTTTGCTCTTCAGGGGATGGTGTATGATCTTGTCAGGGGATGGTGTATGCTCTTGTCAGGAGATGGTGTATGATCTTGTCAGTGGATGGTGTATGATCTTGTCAGGGGATGGTGTATGATCTTGTCAGGGGATGGTGTATGATCTTGTCAGGGGATGGTGTATGATCTTGTCAGGGGATGGTGTATGATCTTGTCAGGGGATGGTGTATGATCTTGTCAGGGGGTGGTGTATGATCTTGTCAGGGGATGGTGTATGATCTTGTCAAGGGATGGTGTATGATCTTGTCAGGGGATGGTGTATGATCTTGTCAGGGGATGGTGTATGATCTTGTCAGGGGATGGTGTATGATCTTGTCAGGGGATGGTGTATGATCTTGTCAGGGGATGGTGTATGATCTTGTCAGGGGATGGTGTATGATCTTGTCAGGGGATGGTGTATGATCTTGTCAGGGGATGGTGTATGATCTTGTCAGGGGATGGTGTATGATCTTGTCAGGGGATGGTGTATGATCTTGTCAGGGGATTGTGTATGATCTTGTCAGGGGATGGTGTATGATCTTGTCAGGGGATGGTGTATGATCTTGTCAGGGGATGGTGTATGATCTTGTCAGGGGATGGTGTATGATCTTGTCAGGGGATGGTGTAAATAGATTATTTTTCTCACCCATCTACACACGATACCTAATAATGACTAAGTGAAAACATGGTTTTAGAAATGTTTGCAAATTGATTGAAAATGAAATACAGAAATATCTAATTTACATATACGTATTCACACCCCTGAGTCAATACATGTTAGAATCACCTTTGGCAGCGATTACAGCTGTGAGACTTTCTGGGTAACTCTCTAAGAGCTTTGCACACCTGGATTGCACAATATTTGCACATTAGCCATTTTCAAGTCTAGCCATAGATTTTCAAGCCGATTTACAGTGAGGGAAAAAAGTATTTGATCCCCTGCTGATTTTGTACGTTTGCCCACTGACAAAGAAATTATCAGTCTATAATTTTAATGGTATGTTTATTTGAACAGTGAGAGACAGAATAACAACAACAAAAATCCAGAAAAACACATGTCAAAAATTTTAGAAATTGATTTGCATTTTAATGAGGGAAATAAGTATTTGACCCCCTCTCAATCAGAAAGATTTCTGGCTCCCAGGTGTCTTTTATACAGGTAACGAGCTGAGATTAGGAGCACACTCTTAAAGGGAGTGCTCCTAATCTCAGCTTGTTACCTGTATAAAAGACACTTGTCCACAGAAGCAATCAATCAATCAGATTCCAAACTCTCCACCATGGCCAAGACCAAAGAGCTCTCCAAGGATGTCAGGGACAAGATTATAGACCTACACAAGGCTGGAATGGGCTACAAGACCATCGCCAAGCAGCTTAGTGAGAAGGTGACAACAGTTGGTGCGATTATTCGCAAATGGAAGAAACACAAAAGCACTGTCAATCTCCCTCGGCCTGGGACTCCATGCAAGATCTCACCTCGTGGAGTTGCAATGATCATGAGAACGGTGAGGAATCAGCCCAGAACTACACGGGAGGATCTTGTCAATGATCTCAAGGCAGCTGGGACCATAGTCACCAAGAAAACAATTGGTAACACACTACGCCGTGAAAGACTGAAATCCTGCAGTACCCGCAAGGTCCCCCTGCTCAAGAAAGCACATATACAGGCCCGTCTGAAGTTTGCCAATGAACATCTGAATGATTCAGAGGAGAACTGGGTGAAAGTGTTGTGGTCAGATGAGACCAAAATCGAGCTCTTTGGCATCAACTCATCTCACAGTGTTTGGAGGAGGAGGAATGCTGCCTATGACCCCAAGAACACCATCCCCACCGTCAAACATGGAGGTGGAAACATTATGCTTTGGGGGTATTTTTCTGCTACGGGGACAGGACAACTTCACCGCATCAAAGGGACGATGAATGGAGCCATGTACCGTCAAATCTTGGGTGAGTCCCTCAGCCAGGGCATTGAAAATGAGTCGTGGATGGGTATTCTAGCATGACAATGACCCAAAACACACGGCCAAGGCAACAAAGGAGTGGCTCAAGAAGAAGCACATTAAGGTCCTGGAGTGGCCTAGCCAGTCTCCAGACCTTAATCCCATAGAAAATCTGTGAATGGAGCTGAAGGTTCGAGTTGCCAAACGTCAGCCTCGAAACCTTAATGACTTGGAGAAGATCTGCAAAGAGAAGTGGGACAAAATCCCTCCTGAGATGTGTGCAAACCTGGTGGCCAACTACAAGAAACGTCTGACCTCTGTGATTGCCAACAAGGGTTTTGCCACCAAGTACTAAGTCATGTTTTTCAGAGGGGTCAAATACTTATTTCCCTCATTAAAATGCAAATCAATTTCTAAAATTTTTGAAATGCGTTTTTATGGATTTTTTTGTTGTTATTCTGTCTATCACTGTTCAAATAAACCTACCATTAAAATTATAGACTGATCATGTCTTTGTCAGTGGGCAAACGTACAAAATCAGCAGGGGATCAAATACTTTTTTCCCTCACTGTAAATCAAAACTGTAACTAGGCCACTCAGGAACATGAAATGTCGCATTGGTAAGCAACTCCAGTGTATATTTGGCCTTGTTTTAGGTTATTGTCCTGCTGAAAGGTGAATTTGTCTCCCAGTGTCTGTTAGAAAGCTGACTGAACCAGGTTTCCCTCTAGGATTTTGCCTGTGCTTTGCTCTATTCCATTTATTTGTATCCTAAAAAACTCCCTAGCCCTTGCCAATGACAAGCATACCCATAGCATGATACAGCATGCTTGAAAATATGAAGAGTGGTACTCAGTGATGTGTTGTTGGATTTGCCTCAAACATAACACTTTGTATTCAGGACATACAATTCATTTCTTTGCCAAATTCTTTGAAGTTTTACTTTAGTGCCTTATTGCAAACAGGATGCATGTTTTGGGATATTTTTTATTTTGTACAGGTTTCCTTCTTTTCACTCTGTCATTTAGGTAAGTATTGTGGAGTAACTACAATGTTGTTGATCCATCCTCAGTTTTCTCCTATTACAGCCATTAAACTCTGTAACTATTTTAAAGTCACCATTGGCCTCATGGTGAAATCCCTGAGCGGTTTCCTTCCTCCCCGGCAACTGAGTTAGGAAGGACACCTGTATCTTTGTAGTGACTGGGTGTATTGATACAGCCTCCAAAGTGTAATGAATTACTTCACCATGCTCAAAGGGATATTCAATGTCTGCTTTTTTTTTTTTTTTACCCATCTACCAATAGCTGCACTTCTTTGCGAGGCATTGGAAAACCTACCTGGTCTTTGTGGTTGAATCGGTTTTTGGAATTCACTGTTCGACTGAGGGACCTTACAGATAATTGTATGTGTGGGGTACAGAGATGACGTAGTCATTCAAAAATCATATTAAACACTATTATTGCACACAGAGTGAGTCCATGCAACTTATTATGTCACTTGATAAGCAAATATTTACTCCTGAACTTATTTAGGCTTGCCATAACAAAGGGGTTGAATACTTATTGACTCAAGACATTTCAACGTTTCATTTTTAATTAATTTGTAAAAATGTCTACAAACATAATTCCACTTTGACATTATGTGGTATTGTGTGTAGGCATTAGTTACACCCACTCTCTCGTAGCTCATCAATTCTCTCCTCCTCTCATCTTCCCTTTACCTCACCTCTCCTCCTATCATTACTCCATCATGACTGTGGTCCATTCTCTAACACCCTTCTCTCCCTCTGCATCTTGTCCATCTCCCTTCTCCATCTCCCTTCTCCATCTATCTGGTCCATCTCCTTTCTCCATCTCTCTGGTCCATCTCCCTTCTCCATCTCTCTGGTCCATCTCCCTTCTCCATCTCTCTGGTCCATCTCCCTTCTCCATCTCTCTGGTCCATCTCCCTTCTCCATCTCTCTGGTCCATCTCCCTTCTCCATCTCTCTGGTCCATCACCCTTCTCCATCTCCCTGGTCCATCTCCCTGGTCCCACTCCCTGGTCCATCTCACTGGTCCATCTCCCTTCTCCATCTCTCTGGTCCATCTCCCTTCTCCATCTCCCTGGTCCATCTCCCTGGTCCATCTCACTGGTCCATCTCCCTTCTCCTCTTCCTCCTCCTCCTCCTCCTCCTCTACTCTTCCTTTCTCCACCCCTCCTCCTCTACTCTCCCTTTCTCCACCCCTCCTCCTCCTCCTCCTCCTCCTCCTCCTCTACTCTCCCTTTCTCCACCCCTCCTCCTCCTCCTCCTCCTCTTCCTCCTCCTCCTCCTCTACTCTCTCTTTCTCCACCCCTCCTCCTCTACTCTCCCTTTCTCCACCCCTCCTCCTCCTCCACTACTCCCCTTTCTCCACCCCTCCTCCTCCTCCTCTACTCTCCCTTTCTCCACCCCTCCTCCTCCTCCTCCTCCTCCTCCTCCTCCTCTACTCTGCCTTTCTCCACCCCTCCTCCTCTACTCCTCCTTTCTCCACCCCTCCTCCTCCTCCTCCTCCTTCTCTACCCCCTCTTTCTCCACCCCTCCTCCTCCTCCTCCTCCTCCTCCTCTACTCTTCCTTTCTCCACCCCTCCTCCTCCTCCTCTACTCTCCCTTTCTCCACCCCTCCTCCTCCTCTTCCTCCTCTACTCTCCCTTTCTCCACCCCTCCTCCTCTACTCCTCCTTTCTCCACCCCTCCTCCTCCTCCTCCTCCTCCTCCTCCTTCTCTACCCCCTCTTTCTCCACCCCTCCTCCTCCTCCTCCTCCTCCTCCTCCTCCTCCTCTACTCTCCCTTTCTCCACCCCTCCTCCTCCTTCTCTACTCTCCCTTTCTCCACCCCTCCTCCTCCTCCTCCTCCTCCTCCTCTACTCTCCCTTTCTCCACCCCTCCTTCTTCTCTACTCTCCCTTTCTCCACCCCTCCTCCTCCTCTTCCTCCTCCTCCTCCTCTACTTCTTCTTTCTCCACCCCTCCTCCTCTACTCTCCCTTTCTCCACCCCTCCTCCTCCTCCTCCTCCGCCTCCTCCTCCTCCGCCTCCTCCTTCTCTACTCTCCCTTTCTCCTCCACCCCTCCTCCTCCCCCTCCTCCTCTACTCCTTCTTTCTCCACCCCTCCTCCTCTTCCTCCTCCTCCTCCTCCTCTACTCTCCTTTCTCCACCCCTCCTCCTCTACTCTCAGTTTCTCCACCCCTCCTCCTCCTCCTCCTCCTCCTCCTCTCC
Organism: Coregonus lavaretus; assembly: GCF_964263955.1. Classification (NCBI taxonomy): domain Eukaryota; kingdom Metazoa; phylum Chordata; class Actinopteri; order Salmoniformes; family Salmonidae; genus Coregonus; species Coregonus lavaretus. Next base: position 69,672,245 of record NC_139991.1, read on the forward strand.
CTTTCTCCTCTACTCTCCCTTTCTCCACCCCTCCTCCTCCTCCTCCTCCTCCTCTACTCTCCCTTTCTCCACCCCTCCTCCTCTTCCTCCTCCTCCTCTACTCTCCCTTTCTCCACCCCTCCTCCTCCTCCTCCTCCTCCTCCTCCTCTACTCTCCCTTTCTCCACCCCTCCTCCTCTACTCCCTCTTTCTCCACCCCTCCTCCTCCTCCTCTAATCTTCCTTTTCTTCATCCCTTCTCCTCTTCCTCCTCCTCCTCTACTCCCCTTTCTCCACCCCTCCTCCTCCTCCTCTACTCTTCCTTTCTCCACCCCTCCTCCTCTGCCTCCTCTACTCTCCCTTTCTCCACCCCTCCTCCTCTACTCTCCCTTTCTCCACCCCTCCTCCTCCTCCTCCTCCTCCTCTACTCTCCCTTTCTCCACCCCTCCTCCTCCTCTACTCTCCCTTTCTCCACCCCTCCTCCTCCTCCTCCTCCTCCTCCTCTACTCTCCCTTTCTCCACCCCACCTCCCTTTCTCCACCACCCCTCCTCCTCCTCCTCCACCTTCTCTACTCTCCCTTTCTCCTCCAATTGTCCTCCTCCTCCTCCTCTACTCTCCCTTTCTCCACCCCTCCTCCTCCTCTACTCTTCCTTTCTCCACCCCTCCTCCTCTACTCTCCCTTTCCCCACCCCTCCTCCTCCTCCTCCTCTACTCTACCTTTCTCCACCCCTCCTCCTCCTCCTCCTCCTCCTCCACCCGCCCTTTCTCCACCCCTCTTCCTCCTTCTCTACTCTCCCTTCCTCCACTCCTCCTCCTCCTCCTCCTTCTCTACTCTCCCTTTCTCCACCCCTCCTCCTCCTCCTCCTCCTCTACTCTCCATTTCTCCACCCCTCCTCCTCCTTGCTCCAGAACTGTCACATAGCATTAGTGGGTCCGGCGCTCAGCCCCTGCAGAAATAACAGGCTAGATGGCTGTACAGACCCATTCTCCTGCTCCAGTTAGCTTTGGACAAAAAGCCCCCGTTCGGCAGGCTTGGGAGGATGCCTGCATTATTTTATTCATGCTGGGCGCTCCCTGCTTACACAACAGTCAGCGACAGAGGCCTACTAAACTCAAGTCTCCTCGCATAGGGTTAGTTAGCGATAGACGGCGCTACAGATTTAGCGGTGTTAACCACCTGGGTTTCGGCACTAAACATACACACACGTATATGTACGCATGTAGCATGTACTGTAGTCATTGCCTTTGACGCACACAAGACGCCACAAACTGATTGAGGAGAAAAATATCAGTACCTTTGTTCATAACAAAGGACCTAAAGACAGGAAAATAAGATACACACACTTCTTATAGGAATCAAACTGGATTAATACAGCCAATTTAGCAAAGTACATTGTTCATTTAGTGGAATACTAACATTGTTAGAATTATTTTGACATAATTATTGTATCTACTAGAAGTAGCTGTTCTTATATTCAGGATTCTAAGAAGGGGTCGGGGAGTGCAATGTTCATCAAAGGTATAAGCAGTCGTATCCAGAGACAACTCGTCACCAAAGTGCTCGTCACTTCAATTATTTATTTCTTAAGTCTTCTTCACCACCCCATGCTGAGTTCCTTTACTCATGGGGGGTGGGGGAGAGAGAGATAAAGAGAGAGAGAGATAGAGAGAAGGAGGTAGGGGGTAGAGAGAGAGTGGGGGCAGAGAGAGTGTGTGAGAGAGCGAGAGAGAGAGAGCGAGAGGAGGGGATAGAGAGAGAGAGGAAGAGGAGGGGAGAGAGAGAGAGAGGAAGAGGAGGGGGGAGAGAGAGAGAGGAAGAGGAGGGGATAGAGAGAGAGAGAGAGGGAGAGAGGGAGAGAATTTAGAAAATCTAAAGAAAGAGAGAAAGAAGTGAGTGTGAAAGAACCATATAGCTGGATCCAGTGATACCTCATGAGCTCATGGAATGGGTTTTGAGTGAGACAGAAAGAGGGAGATAGAAAAAGAAAGTGAGAAAAAAAAATACACCTCATTCCAGTCATTCTATGGATTCCTCGAGAGCTCTCTCCCTTCACTCCCCCGCCCCATTCAAAACCATTAGCGCCGCAATTTGGCGTCCCGGTTTAAAGTCGCTGCTTGTCAGCGAGTAGGAGGCGGGAGGCATAATCTCCCCGGTCAAATTAATCCCGATGTCAAACGGCACTAACAGTCAAGAGGCCCCGTCCGCCTTCTGCTCCTAGCCGCGGCACGCGTCTTACGCTAATCTCAGCAAATTAACTAGCGCTCGCTAACCCGTTTAAAACGATCCCTCGCTCACTCAGTGACCTTGTATGCAGTCGCACCTTTTTATAATCGCCGGGCATTAAGAAGAAGAGTATGTGCGAGAATGTATGGGGGTAATTCCACACACACACTGTGGCTATATAACTCTATTGGACAGTATAGGAGGCAGTAGGCCTACTTTATATTAGTCCTTTAATATGAGAGAACCTTGTTTCCTGTGTGTGTGAGAGAGAGAGTGAATGTGTGTGTGTGTGTGTGTGTGTCCACTCAAACTGTCAAAGGGTGAAGACAAGTGGCTAAAGTGGGGACTTTGTGTGTGCGTGACTGCGTGTGTGTGTGTGTGTGTGTGTGTGTGTGTGTGCAACACTGCTCTGCGTGGCCATTAGAACACAGGAAGGGGAAACGCATCACAGCGGCTAGAAGCTCCTAATCAAACTGGCACTACAGCCACAGCGGTCAGGAGAGCAGACGTAGCATGCAGGACATTCAGCTGTGTGTGTGTGTGTGTGTGTGTGTGTGTGTGCCTGTCTGTGTGTGTGTCATTTTGCATTTGGATCCCACAAGAGACACAGTACGACACAGCTCTTATAAACAACATCAACACTCCACAGTTCAATTACACATTAATATCAATTCATATAAAATTCTAGCATTCTTTTGAGCAAATGTTTGTCTTACGTAAGTGATGTTCATTGATTCCATCTGCGAGAGAGACAGAGACACAGACAGACAGTGAGAAAGAGAGAGAGAGAGAAAGCAGGTCAAACCACACATCACACAACTCCAAATCCAAACAGTATGCAATAAGATTACTGTAGATCTCCTATCGTAAATCCATTTGGGATTTAGCAGTGCATCACTATTGTCATCATCATGTTTCACGGCTATTGAGGTCAAACTCAGTAGTAGTTCAGAGTCGACAGGCAAGGATCAACTCTTCATCAAGTCAGCGATAAGGTTGTTCATCAATTTGCTTGCTACAAATTTAGTTTAACATAGACTTATGAAAAATGAATTATGCAAATGTTTCCATAATGCCCTAATGCCTCCCCAGGAATCACAGGCTGTCGAGTACTGATCAAATGAGCTTGTTTTGCAGTATGCAAAGGGATTTAGAGAGAGAACAGGCGAATAGGGGAGTAGGCTATACACTACAGCTAACAGAAATATAGTAATTCTACATTCATGATCCTCAAAGCGTATCTGAAAATAGACTCTCCAATTTACTTTTAGCGATTCGGTATATTATGATAGACTGGATTTCTAATTCATAGTTCTTGAATGGCCTGAGGGGATATGCCTGTTTTATAAAATGCATTTATATGTACCACATTGGTAAGCAGTTACCCAGTGTGCCAACCCATGTCTGACAGGAGGATAGCCACTGCATATGTTCCGTGACCCCCATGTGCCAACCTGGTTGGGTAACAGGAGGTTGAACGTGCCACGTGCGCCAGGAGAGACAGATGGCATGGAGGTCTTCATGGATTTGAGTCAAGCTGTCTCCCTCCCCTTCCAGGGAATATCCATTGATATTCAGATCCTCTCTATTCATTTAGTCTCTACAGTTGTTACAACATATATCTGTACCATACATGGCACAATGACCCAGATTATAGTTTCGTCCCTACACATTGTTTTCTATCCCATTAATCGACAGTATCTAGTTACGTTTCAGATCCATCTTAATCAAATACAAGATCGTATGCTTTAAAAAAAATAAAGGTATAAGGGGGTCTTAGTATGAGAGACGTAATCATTGACTGTTGGTGGCATTCATTTTATAACCTCTCACTTATGATAAACACAATACATCCACTCACAATGATAAAAACAACAACAATAACCTAGTCTACTTACGGTTACTGTGACCCTGTAAATTAATACAGTTAGAATTACAGTACAATATCTAATAAATGGTAACATTTTGAAAATGAATTAACAAAAATGCAAGATGGGCATTTCAGAGCAATCCCTGTGTAATATATAACATGTAAAACAAAGAAACATAGTACTGATAGTTTTTCCTTTCCTCGCTTAAGGTATTTTGCCGAAAGGTAGTTTGCTCACCCTTTTTGTTCTTTTATCAAGCTTGCTTAAAAAAAAAAGATGTTTCTTACTTTAATATGATAATCTTCATGGCGTGATGCCGATCTCCACGCAGAGAAACATTATTTATGTATTTATTGAAATTCAAATTTCATGGTTCACTGCTTTACACAGATAGAGCATGAGTATCTTACAGTGTTTCGGGGACTAAAGGGGGTTGAGACAATTATTCAAATATTTAACCTTAGCGGTCATAGATTATGCAAATGACGTCCCAAAATGATTTTTTCCGCAGCTGAAAAATATGTGCAGTTGCTCGGAGCGATGTAAAAAAAAATCGGCAGGACCGGGCCGGATAAAAAAAGACATGACATTTGCTTTGGCACCTCTAAGGAGGAGGAGTAGTCGAATAACCGTCAGCTATTTTCCTCTCAGATTGAGAAGACAGAGAGACTTGGACATGACAGAGACAGAGGGAGGAAGACATATTGTGTCTATGGACTCCTCACCTCTACAGAAGTCCATGGTATTCCCTCCTTCCTTGTAGACTTCACTTGTGTATAGATAGACGACCACAGACGCTGACCACCAGTACAGTACTGTACGTACAGTAGTTTAGGCCTACATGCTCACACACAAATCTTAACTTCTCACACACACACACACACACACAAACTGATTACCCCCCACACGCTATCAAACTGACATCCACTAACATTTGTTCATATATGTTCCTGCATTTTTAATATATGACAACAAGAACACCTGGTCTCCTCCACTGTCCTTCAAGCATAACAGCCTCTCCACTGATAAGAGCTGTCATAGAGCTTCTGATGCTCAGGTCCTGTTAAGCCCATCAACATGCCTATGGCGGGGGGCAGTGTTTGACTGGATTACTTAGCATCTAAATCTTCCATGATTCAGGTTGCTTGTGTCGATGAGCAACGAGAGGGTGTTCCATCTCATTCCGATTAGTATTGAAGTATGTAGCATGTAGTGCTCTGTTAGGAACGCACCCTGGGTGAACTGAAGTATCAGAGGGGAAAGGAGGCCAGGGAGTGCCTGTCAAAATTTGTGTCTGTGTAATCAAGATATGTCTGAGCCCGCATCCACAAAGTCTCTCAGAGTAGGACTGCTGATCTAGAATCAGGTTCTCCTTTTAAATCATAATGAATAAGATTATATGGAAAGGTTGGGACCGGATCCTAGATCAGCACTTCTACTCGAGACGCTTTGTGGATACTGGCCCAGATCTCTGTGGATCTCATGGGTTCACCATGACTCCCAGACACCTCGGCCTGGTTGCATAAAAAACACCTTAAAGGGAAATTTCACTGCTTTATTTCACTATATATGTCCATTAATATTATCAACATATCATGTGTCATTGAGAATTTACTCACTACAAGCAAATATGAGCTTTTCTGCATCTCACCGGTCAAAACGGGCCAGCTACAATTCCTGGTTGTATGCAAACCACAATATCCAGAATTCATAGCGATTTCAGGACGTGGAGGACCTCCCTGTGGAGGTGTTCCAATTGAAGTGAGAAATATAAAAATGTCTGTGTTTATAGCCAGCACTTTCAGCCAGAGGATTTCGAAACGGAACCGAAGTCTCAACTGATGGGGTTGCCATGTCGTCTAACGTTGAAAAGTGATGCTATTCCATCGATTTTCCCCTTCACTTCAAAGAGGAAGGCATCCGATCTGCCAAAATCAGCGCAGCAGAAAGTAAATCAAGCTGAGGTAACGTAGCTAACTAGCTAGCTAGCGAACTACATTTGTTTATGTAAACCAAAATCTATTTAGCTAGCTCTCATAATATGCTGGCTAGACATTCCAAAGCATATTAATGTAATTAGCCAGCTGCTAACTGACAATGTGATTTGTAACTTTGCACGCTAATGTTAACTTTGTTAGGTTATGTTAGCTAGTTAGCTAACTAACTACCGCAGAGGCTAATGTGACTAACATTATGTGCTCTATTTAGAGTCCGATCCCATCAACATCTGCAGTGGCATCAACAACAAGTTCAGCACCAGGAACTAGTGTAAGTCACCTTCTAAAATCGTACAAAAATCTACTAAATCTTTCCATGATGAGTAAATAAATATACTGGCGCTAGGCATAAACATGGTCTGTGTCTTGTTGTCATAGTTGGTGTGTTTACAAGTTGGCTACAACTTTTACTGGAGTTTTCTCTGTATTATGGAGCCTTAGTTGATTGTTCATGCAAGGCTTGAAGTCTAAATTGGAGAAAATGAGGTATTAGTAAGGAGAGGATGGTGTGGTCTATTGACATGAGGGGGGGCTCTGTGGATATAGTACTTTGTTTGAGTGCGTATTGATGGTGACAAAGTAGTAAAATGTTGGCTAATCACTGACTACTGTGTGTCCTACAGACTAATCATGCTGCTGAGGACCTTGACCTTGACACCAGCTTTAGTAGTACAGAGTCTGTAGACCCATTGGATGAAAGCTTTCAGCCTGGAATAAGCTCAAGCACAACATCATTTGACTTTGAAACAAGCTAGGACAGCAAAAGGTATTTATGAAAGCACAACACCCTCTTGAAAAAGAGACGAAGCAGTGTGTGGTGAAGAACATCACCAAAGCCTACTAAACCAGATGCCATTACCCAACACAAGAAGAGGTTCTCCGGCTGAAAAACATTCTGGAACCTGCCTGGAAAATTCAACCAACACAACATCCATATTCAGTTAGACTGATGTTGTAGTATAATATTGAATGCCTACTATGCTCACAACTGAACTGTGGTATAGATATTGTAAGCTGTTGTACATATGTATATAATGGTGTTTTATATGCGTTTTATATCATATTTTTTACAAGTGTACTGACAAGTGACTAAATGATTCCAGCTGCATCAGAAACCAATAAAGTGTTGACTTCAACTTGTGGATCAATTCACTGTGATATTCATGAAATGTATTTGGAAGTAACTAGCTACAATTTTACTGCTACAAATGATGCAGGTGCATCATTTAAACTTTAATTTGTTGGCAAGTAAACATGTTTCAATAAAACAGTAGATTAGTCTGTCAATGTAACAAATAAGTAGACATGGCTTGTATTCAAGACAAAGTTTATTTGCTCTGGAGACCGAGGTGAGTTTACACAGCGGAATGCAGAAAACGTTATGGCAATATATGACATACAGTAGCAGTCAAAAGGTTGGACACACCTTCTCATTATGGAATCATGTAGTAACCAAAAAAGTGTTAAGACAATAAAAAAATATTTTAGATGTTAGATTCCGCAAAGTAGCCACCCTTTGCCTTGATGACAGCTTTGCACACTCTAGGTATTCTCTCAACCAGCTTCATGAGGAATGCTTTTCCAACAGTCTTGAAGGAGTTCCCACATATGCTGAGCACTTGTTGGCTGCTTTTCCTTCACTCTGCGGTCCAACTCATCCCAAACCATCTCAATTGGGTTGAGGTCGGGTGATTGTGGAGGCCAGGTCATCTGATGCAGCACTCCATCACTCTCCTTCTTGGTCAAATAGCCCTTACACAGCCTGGAAGTGTGTTTTGGGTCATTGTCCTGTTGAAAAACAAATGATAGTCCCACTAAGCGCAAACCAGATGGGATGGCGTATCGCTGCAGAATGCAGTGGTAGCCATGCTGGTTAAGTGTGCCTTGAATTCTAAATAAATCACAGACGGTGTCACCAGCAAAGGACCCCACACCACCTCCTCCATGCTTCACGGTGGGAACCACACATGCGGAGATCATTCGTTCACCTACTCTGTGTCTCACAAAGACATGGCGGTTGTAACCAAAAATCTCAAATTTGGACTCATCAGACCAAAGGACAGATTTCCATCGGTCTAATGTCCATTGTGCATGTTTCTTGGCCCAAGCAAGTCTCTTCTTCTTATTGGTGTCATTTAGTAGTGGTTTCTTTGCAGCAATTTGACCATGAAGGCCTGATTCACGCGGTCTCCTCTGAACAGTTGACGTTGAGATGAGTCTGTTACTTGAACTCTGTGAAGCATTTATTTGGGCTGCAATCTGAGGCTGGTAACTCTAATGAACTTATACTCTGCAGCAGAGGTAACTCTGGGTCTTCCTTTCCTATGGCGGTCCTCATGAGAGCCAGTTTCATCTTAGCGCTTTATGGTTTTTGCGACTGCACTTGAAGATTGACTGACCTTCACGTCTTAAAGTAATGACTGTCGTTTCTCTTTGCTTATTTGAGCTGTTCTTGATATAATATGGACTTGGTCTTTTACCAAATAGGGCTATCTTCTGTATACCACCCTTACCTTGTCACAACACAACTGATTGGCTCAAACGCATTAAGAAGGAAATAAATTCCACAAATCAACAAGGCACACCTGTTAATTGAAATGCATTCCAGGTGACTACCTCATGAAGCTGTTTGAGAGAATGCCAGTAGTGTGCAAAGCTGTCATCAAGGCAAAGGCTGGCTACTTTGAAGAATCTCAAATATAAAATATATTTTGATTTGTTTAAAACTTTTTTGGTTACTACATGATTCCATATGTATTATTTCATAGTTTTGATGTCTTCACTATTATTGTACAATGTAGAAAATAGTAAAAATAAAGAAAAACCCTGGAATGAGTATGTGTGTCCAAACTTTTGACTGGTACTGTATATACAGTAGAAGACAAATATCCTACTAACGCTTATAATAAATACTACAGTTCTACAAAGGGAATACTTGCATATGGTGTGTTTGTGTGGTGCAGTGAGGTGTGCGGAGTCACTTCGATACAAGGGGAGAGTGTTATTATGGGACCTTTCACATCTCATCTTCAGAGTCATCAACTTCTTTGTATCCAAGTGGTATTGTCTGTGAGAGAAAGACGAAAACGCCATTAGACATTCATGGGCAATCGTTTTGTACTGTCTGTATTCCTACTGTAGCAGCATGGTGAGACATCCCACAGGCACACGTTAGCTAGCTAATGAGAGGCACTGAGGCTAGCTAGGTTAGTTAGCTAACTAGCTATAACGTTAGACTACAGTACATTTTAGGTATAGCAAACAAAGCTAACTAGCTAGCTAAACTTGGCTAGCTTGGCTTGTAGTGGTAATAGCAAAGCCCCGTTATGGCGAAATCGATCACTAAATTGTACTGTACTAAACAACACTGCCTCGTGTAAAAATATAGGTTATATTGCTAGCTCGCTATCGACAGCAAAACAACTTACTAGTTTGTCATTTGCCCTCCTGAGTCCTGGTCCAGCTGGCCACAATAATTGCTACAAAACATGACTCCGTTAATGTTTAGATCAGACAGCAGGCTCATTCAACCAATGATGTCATTGGTTGAACTATCCTGGCGCGAAAATACAGAAATACAGCTATATTGCATAATTATGTTTGAAACACCCTCTCATCAATCAGAATTATGTAGGGAGACTGGATAGTGTATAGCGGTGAAGTTTCCCTTTAAGTAGATTTTCCCTTATCTTTGCACTTAAAGTTTCCTTAACTTGAAGTCATTTGCACAAAACGTTTTCAAATAAAATAGAATTGTATTTGCCACATGCGCCGAATACAACAGATGTAGACATTACCGTGAAATGCTTACTTACAGCCCTTAACCAACAATGCATTTATTTTTTAATAAAAAAGTAAAATAAAACAACAACAACAAAAAAGTGTTGAGGAAAAAAAAGAGCAGAAGTAAAATAAAATAACAGTAGGGAGGCTATATATACAGGGGGGTACCGGTGCAGAGTCAATGTGTGGGAGCACCGGCTAGATGAGGTAGTTGAGGTAATATGTACATGTGGGTAGAGTTAAAGTGACTATGCATAAATAGTTAACAGAGTAGCAGCAGCGTAAAAATATGGGGTGGGGATGGGGGGGCAGTGCAAGTAGTCCGGGTAGCCATGATTAGCTGTTCAGGAGTCTTATGGCTTGGGGGTAGAAGCTGTTGAGAAGCCTTTTGGACCTAGACTTGGCGCTCCGGTACCGCTTGCCGTGCGGTAGCAGAGAGAACAGTCTATGACTAGGGTGGCTGGAGTCTTTGACAATTTTGAGGGCCTTCCTCTGACACTGCCTGGTATAGAGGTCCTGGATGGCAGGAAGCTTGGCCCCAGTGATGTACTGGGCCGTACGCACTACCCTCTGTAGTGCCTTGCGGTTGGAGGCAGAGCAGTTGCCATACCAGGCGGTGATGCAACCAGTCAGGATGCTCTCGATGGTGCAGCTGTATAACTTTTTGAGGATCTGAGGACCCATGCCAAATCTTTTCAGTCTCCTGAGGGGGAATAGGCTTTGTCGTGCCCTCTTCACGACTGTCTTGGTGTGTTTGGACCATGATAGTTCGTTGGTGATGTGGACAGAACTTGAAGCTCTCAACCTGTTCCACTACAGCCCCGTCGATAAGAATGGGGGCGTGCTCAGTCCTCTTTTTTTTCCTGTAGTCCACAATCATCTCCTTTGTCTTGGTCACGTTGAGGGAGAGGTTGTTATCCTGGCACCACAAGGTCAGGTCTCTGACCTCCTCCCTATAGGCTGTCTCATCGTTGTCGGTGATCAGGCCTACTACCACTGTTGTGTCGTCGGCAAACTTAATGATGGTGTTGGAGTCGTGCCTGGCCATGCAGTCATGGGTGAACAGAGAGTACAGGAGGGGACTGAGCACGCACCCCTGAGGGGCCCCCGTTTTAAGGTGAATATCCCCCATAAATTAAGTGAAAAAAGTGAAGGGTGCCGATGAGGTCCCATAGCTGCTTCATTCAGTATGGATATCAATGTTAACAGAATTTGTGGAGGTGAATGTTGCTATCCTCTGCCCTAGTTTCAAAAGGAAAACATCCACCAGCTAGCTAGGTAGCTACTTATTAGCTCAACAATGGAAGGTGCACAATCCATGGCTACAAAGCTAGCTGGCTAGTTAGCTAGCTACTCTGTAAGCTAGCTTGACGTGCTAGAAAGTTATAGAAACAAGTTGCGAAAAAAGTAACAACAAGAAACTTGGTTTATTATTTTCTGAAGCAATTTGGTTATCCTGTCTTGATTGTAAAAGTTATATTTTGCTATCTCACAAAATAAATGTGATGTATGATGAGACGTTTAGTCAGTGAATAATGGTAACCAGATACTCTTTCTGCCGTGCATGCCTTTAAACTACTGTAAAACCCCTTAAGTATGCCATTACCTAAGGAAATATTTGAGAGGACAATTCCCTTAGGTAAGGGAAAATTATTCCTTAAGGGAAACATTTAAGATGTTTTATGTCACCGGGCCCTGACCCTTAGCATGGGGATATGGTCAAAGACGCTGAGTGCACAAACACACACAAACGTGCGCAACCAACTGCACATACGTACATGGAAATGCACACAACACACACACAGGAATATAAGGACAGCCTCAGTCAAAGTAAAAAAATATATAATCTCCAGAGAACTGATTAAATAAGCAGGCCTACAGGTTCATGTCATAAGCAGGCCTACAGGTTCATGTCATAAGCAGGCCTACAGGTTCATGTCATAAGCAGGCCTACAGGTTCATGTTATAAGCAGGCCTACAGGTTGATGTCAGGTATTTTGTGATTAGGGTGTCCACCCACGGTGCTCGGAATGACAGAAATCACATTTAGAATATGGTCATTCATATTAACAGAGCATGCAAGTCAAGGAATGCTACGATTTGCTGTCCTTCTTACCGAATTTTGATGTGCACTTTGAAGATGTTAGAATAACTGTCCACATTTACTTTTCCTCAGCCAACAAGACGAGTAACGAACAGTCAACTCACTAGCCTATGTCAATCTACTATAGTAGAAAAGTTTAGGCTACCTATTCTATTGGTCAGCTTGTCGAGAAATAAATAGCCTATTCCAAACAGACTCTGGGGACAGTTGTGGTTCATGTCATAAGCAGGCCTACAGGTTGATGTCATAAGCAGGCCTACAGGTTGATGTCATAAGCAGGCCTACAGGTTGATGTCATAAGCAGGCCTACAGGTTGATGTCATAAGCAGGCCTACAGGTTGATGTCATAAGCAGGCCTACAGGTTGATGTCATTAGCAGGCCTACAGGTTGATGTCATAAGCAGGCCTACAGGTTCATGTCATAAGCAGGCCTACAGGTTCATGTCATAAGCAGGCCTACAGGTTCATGTCATAAGCTGGCCTACAGGTTCATGTCATAAGCAGGCCTACAGGTTCATGTCAGGTATTTTGTAGAAGGAAAGGCCAATGTGTCATGGCTTCACCTGGGAGAAAACACAGAACGTATCCCAAGAGACAATGAATGCCCTAATACAGACAATACTGCTGAGTGTGTTTGACAGTGCATATGTGTGTGTAAACCCAGGGAAGCATGCAGAATGGGCCTTGGCTGTGCTGGTAAGTGGTGGGAGCGGGCGGTCTAAGCCGAGGCAAGTATGGGCCCTCTTGATTTAATTCCCTCTAATCAGGTCCCTGCCCCATGGGGACTGTTCTTTCCACACACACACACACACACACACACACACACACACACACACACACACACACACACACACACACACACACACACACACACACACACACACACACACACACACACACACACACACACACACACACACACACACACACCGCTCCTCCTCCTCCCCTGCATACATAAATGTAAGTCTAATTTACACGGAAGAGGGGGGTCATGCACTGAGCTATGGAGTGTGGTCAGACACGCCCACACAAACACACTCATGAACACGCATCCCGTTGCTTTGCCAAGAATAGCCCGACCTTAAAAGGGCAGAGATGAGGAGATCGCTCGGAACAAAATAGGAAAAAGAGAATGAGGCCACAGCTGTGTATGTCTGTGGGCTAAAACATAGACTCAATATGTCAGACAACATTATATCAAAACATGGTATATCACTCCGTGCTCCGCATTTTAAATACACAAGGGGGCTGATTTTGGGCGAGATCAAACAGCTCTAGTGGGGTGTGTGTGCGTGAGAGTGTGTGTGTGTGTGCTCAAAGTACTCTGCTAGGCACCACGTACCAACATTCTCAAAAGGGAAGGAACCAGACAACAGTACAAGAAAAAGAGAGAGGGAATGATCGAATAAAAAACATAAATGAAAGAGAGAGTGGTTAGCGGAATGGAACGGGGCCGGGATAGTGGTAGCCCCCTCTGTGCATGCCACGAGGCTGCCCTCTCCCCTTAAGGATGGAGGAATGGAGATGGAGGGATGGAGGTTAGTGAAGGGAGGATAAAAATGCATAGGGGTACGTGATATAACCCCCTTCTAGTACTTCCCACTGGGTTTGTTCAGATGACATGAAACGAGTGTGTGATAACTGCCCCTTCCCTAGTTCAAGTTGTCAGGCTTCGGTCACTACATACACAGTTATTCTGTAACTTGTTTTGGCCATTTGAAATCGAGGCCCCAATCGGGAATTTGGCAAAATCTGACCATAACTTTATCATAACTCTATCCTCCTGATTCCTGCTTACAAGCAAAGATTCAAACAGGAAGTACGAGTGACACGCTCAATTCGGAAGTGGTACGATGAAGCGGATGCTAAACTACACACCTGTTTTGCTAGCACAGACTGGAATATGTTCCAGGATTCATCCAATGGAATTGAGGCGTTTACCATATCAGTCACCGGCTTCATTAATAAGTGCATCGACGACATCGTCCCCACAGTGACCGTACATACATTCACTGAGTGTACAAAACATTAAGAACACCTTCCTAATATTGAATTGCACCACCTTTTGCCCTCAGAACAGCCTCAATTCATCAGGCATGGACTCTACAAGGTGTTGAAGTGTTCTACAGGGATGCTGGCCCATGTTGACTCCAGTGCTTCCCACAGTTGTGTCAAGTTGGTTGGATGTCCTTTGGGTGGTGGACCATTCCTGATACACACAGGAAACTGTTGAGCATGAAAAACCCAGCAGCGTTGCAGTTCTTGACACACTCAAACCAGTGCGCCTGGCACCTACTACCATACCCCATTCAAAGGCACTAAAATATTTTGTCTTGCCCGTTCACCCTCTGAATGGCACACATACACAATCCATGTCTCAATTGTCTCTAAGCTTAAAAATCTGTCTTTAAACCGTCTCCTCCCCTTCATTTACACTGATTGAAGTGGATTTAACAAGTGACATCAGTAAGGAATCATAGCCTTCACCTGGATTCACCTGGTCAGTCCTGGTCAGTCTACGTCATGGAAAGAGCAATGTTTTGTACACTCATTGTATATCCCAACCAGAAGCAATGGACTACAGGCAACATCCGCACTGAGCTTGAGCTGCCACTTCCAAGGAGTGGGACTCTAACCCGGACGCTTATAAGAAATCCCACTACACCCTCCGACAAACCATCAAACAGGCAAAGCGTCAATACAGGACTGAGATGGAATCCTACTACACCGGCTCTGACGCTCATCGGATGTGGGAGGGCTTGCAAACTATCACGGATTACAAAGGGAGCTGCCCAGTGACACAAGAGTACCAGACGAGCTAAATGCCTTCTATGCTAAATGCCTTCAAACACATCCGCCACGCTGACCCTCAACACAAGGGCCCCTCAGGGGTGCGTGCTTAGTCCCCTCCTGTCCTTCCTGTTCACCCACGACTGCGTGGCCGCACACGACTCCAAGCCCATCATTAAGTTTGCCGATGACACAATGGTGGTATGCCTGATCTCCGACGATGATGAGACAGCCTATAGGGAGGAGGTCAGAGACCTGGCAGTGTGGTGCCAGGACAACAACCTCTCCCTCAACGTCAGTAAGACAAAGGAGCTGATCATGGACTACAGGAAATGGATGGCCGAGCATGCCCCCATTCACATCAACGGGGCTGTAGTGAAGCGAATCGAGAGCTTCAAGTTCCTCGGTGTTCACATCACTAAGGATCTATCATGGTCTAAACACACCAACACAGTCGTGAAGAGGGCATGACAATGCCTCTTTGGCATGGGCCCTCAGATCCTCAAAAAGTTCTACAGCTGCCCCATCGAGAGCATCTTGACTGGCTGCATTACCGCTTGGTATGGCAACTGCTTGGCATCCGACCGCAAAGCGCTACAGAGGATGGTGCGTACGGCCAAGTACATCACTGGGGCCGAGCTTCCTGCCATCCAGGACCTCTATACCAGGCGGTGTTAGAGGAAGGCACATACAATTTTCAAAGACTTCAGCCACCCAAGCCACAGACTGTTCTCTCTGCTACTACACGGCAAACGGTACCAATGCACCAAGTCTGTAATTAATAGGACCCTGAACAGCTTCTACCCCCAAGCCATAAGACTTCTAAACAAGACTGCAAAACAGCTAATCAAAACGCTACCTGGACTATCTGCATTGACCCTTTTTTACACTAACTCTCTTGCACTGACTCTATGCACACACACACTCACATACCAGGGTTTCCGTTAGGAAAATGTGGCGCCGGACATTTGACCGGCAACATTTTAATTTACTGGACATTTGAGAAATGTACCGGACCCATATGTATTGGGTGCGTAACCTGATTAGGGTGTCCACCCACGGTGCTCGGAATGACAGAAATCACATTTAGAATATGGTCATTCATATTAACAGAACATGCAAGTCGAGGATGCAACGATTTGCTGTCCTTACCGAATTCTGATGTGCACTTTGAAGATGTTAGAATAACTGTCTACATTTACTTTTCCTCAGCCAACAAGACGAGTAATGAACAGTCAACTCACTAGCCTATGTCAATCTACTATAGTAGAAAAGTTTAGGCTACCTATTCTATTGGTCAGCTTGTCGAGAAATAAATAGCCTATTCCAAACAGACTCTGGGGACAGTTGTGGGTCGATAAATCCCAAATTCATACAACCAGTAGGCCAGATCAGAACGTTTAGCTTAAAATGTTGATAAACTATTATTTCAGCAATGCGCACAAGGCAGTAGGGTATGTGCAAATGTTCGTTCCATTATGGAATTAGCGGGAAAACAACGTTGTCAAAAGGGCACTGCACATGCGTGTGGTTTCATGTGACAGAGATGAAGATATCTGTTAGAAATTTAGAAAGAGAGGAGATCTAATAGGATACTTTAAGCAAGGTAAGACATGCCTCATAGTATGTATTGAAACGTTCAGGAATTTGTTTTCAAAATGCATACTTCCTCCAGCTCATTGCAAAGTGGTGTGTGACTCGCTGATGAAGCCTGCCTTCCGTTGTCGTTTGATGCCACGTTCAAAACAACTGGGAACTCGGAAATCTCAGACTTCCAATTTCAGCGCGTTCAAGAGAACTGGGAACTGTGAGCTCTGACGGGATTATTTTTTTTTAACAGTCATCCAACTCGGAATTCCAACTCGGGAACTTGGGCCTCTTTCTAGAGCGCCGACATTCCGACCTGAAGATCACTGAATCATGATTTGAACTGGTATTTTTCAGAGTTCCCAGTTGTCTTGAAAGCACCACAAGATGCTGCAGCAGCAGCTCTCAGCTGTCTGACAGATTTTCCACTCAAAGGCTCTGTATCTGTATGCGTGTGATAAATAAGATACATAATGAATATAATGAACACACACGCCAATTTAATTCCACTAAATTATTAAAATTAATATATCCATCAACTGGTATTTCCGTCAATGAATGGGATACTATTTTTTGTGGGGACAAAAGTTGGCAATTACCGGCTAACGGAAACCCTGTCACATACTTACACTGACACAGCAACACACACACATGCATACTGCCGCCCAACCACGCACGCACACACCACACACCACACCACACCACACACACTGCTGCTAGTTACTTTACCTCTACCTATATGTACAGTACATAACTATCTCAATTACCTCGTACCCTTGCACATGGACTTGGTACTGGTACTCCCTGTATAGAGCCATGTTATTTTCTACTCCCAATATATAGCCATGTTATTTTTACTTGTTATTTTTATTCGTTATTCACTGTGTCACTATTTATATTTTTTCTTTTATATCTAATCTTTAACTCTGCATTGTTGGAAAAGGACCCATAAGAAAGCATTTCACTGTTAGTCTACACCTGTTGTTTACGAAGCATGTGACAAATAACATTTGATTTGATAGGAATACGAACTCCAGGTTTCCTCAGAAAATCTCTATGCTGTACTTGGAATGGACAAACTACATATAACATAGCTACTAGCAGCAAGCAAAATTAATTCAGTGTTTCCTCTATTACACTCCCTCCTTCCCCCTCTTTCCTCTCGCCATTCTGTATCTTCCTCTGTTTCCTCACCCTCTTCCTTGTCAGTCCATATACAGGACTCAAGAAGACAGGAATGCATCGCCCAAGAAAAACAGAGGTAGAGAAAAAGAGAGAGGAACAAAGAGAGAGAGAGTATTGTCATTGAAGGACAGCTAGCTAGCTAAACCCTCTGCTAAGATAAGACACTCATGATACTAAAAATACGTTATTGACGTGACACTGAGTCAAGCAGAAGAAGACACACTTAAAGTTATCTGGATCTTGTCATGAAAAAGAGCTCTTTACCTGGTCTGGCTATATGAGATCTTTTCAACCAGAAAACCAGGAAGTTATGTCTTTAAGATGTCTTGTGCCAAATTTACCTGCTGGAAAACTCCACCGTGGACTAGTTGAGGCACATTGCTGTTACCTATTCACTCCTTACAATTCACCCAGTGAGCAAAATGTATTGAAAGATGCATTTTCAACGTCTTTTCAACCATAAATAAAAATATTTTCAATGTCTTGTGCAAGACCTAAAGGAAAAGCCATTTATTTGCTTTGTCATCGACCTAGGGCCAGTTTGTTTTAAAAGTTATTTCCTTGCTTGATACAATCACTGAACTATCACCATTAGACTGGTGAATCAAATCAAATTAAATCAAATTTTATTTGCCACATGCGCCGAATACAACAGGTGTAGATATTACTGTGAAATGCTTACTTACAGCCCTTAACCTGTAAAACAACAACAACAAAAAAGTGTTGAGAAAAAAAGAGCAGAAGTAAAATAAAATAACAGTAGGGAGGCTATATACAGGGGGGTACCGGTGCAGAGTCAATGTGCGGGGGCACCGGCTAGTTGAGGTAATATGTACATGTGGGTAGAGTTAAAGTGACTATGCATAAATAATTAACAGAGTAGCAGCAGCGTAAAAATATGGGGTGGGGGTGGGGGGGGCAGTGCAGGTAGTCCGGGTAGCCATGATTAGCTGTTCAGGAGTCTTATGGCTTGGGGGTAGAAGCTGTTGAGAAGCCTTTTGGACCTAGACTTGGCGCTCCGGTACCGCTTGCCGTGCGGTAGCAGAGAGAACAGTCTACGACTAGGGTGGCTGGAGTCTTTGACAATTTTGAGGGCCTTCCTCTGACACCGCCTGGTATAGAGGTCCTGGATAGCAGGAAGCTTGGCCCCAGTGATGTACTGGGCCGTATGCACTACCCTCTGTAGTGTCTTACGGTCGGAGGCCGAGCAGTTGCCATACCAGGCGGTGATGCAACCAGTCAGGATGCTCTCGATGGTGCAGCTGTATAACTTTTTGAGGATCTGAGGACCCATGCCAAATCTTTTCAGTCTCCTGAGGGGGAATAGGCTTTGTTGTGCCCTCTTCACGACTGTCTTGGTGTGTTTGGACCATGATAGTTCGTTGGTGATGTGGACACCAAGGAACTTGAAGCTCTCAACCTGTTCCACTACAGCCCCGTCGATGAGAATGGAGGCGTGCTCAGTCCTCTTTTTTTTCCCTGTAGTCCACAATCATCTCCTTTGTCTTGGTCACGTTGAGGGAGAGGTTGTTATCCTGGCACCACAAGGCTGTCTCATCGTTGTCGGTGATCAGGCCTACCACTGTTGTGTCGTCGGCAAACTTAATGATGGTGTTGGAGTCGTGCCTGGCCATGCAGTCATGGGTGAACATGGAGTACAGGAGGGGACTGAGCACGCACCCCTGACGGGCCCCCGTGTTGAGGATCAGCGTGGCAGATGTGTTGTTACCTACCCTTACATTGTTGCTGAGACTTTGCTTTTCACCTATCCTAACCAATCAGACCAATGACCTTCAGAAGTAAAGGAAGGAAGGAAGGATCCATTTGGGAAGTATTCAAATAGGACCAATAACTGGCAAAATCTCACTCTCAGCTACAATTGGCTATCCTGAATCCTAATGGTGCAGAGTGATGATATCAGAGAGTGACGTGGTGTAAATGGATGGTCTTAGTGGGAATGGGCGGGGCTTGTCTGGGCTGTTGAGGTTACCGTAGAATGGGCATGTCCCAACACCTGCTACCTTCTAGGGAAGCCTGCAAGCATGTTTTTGTTTAGTCTACCTTTGATCCCTGCAGACACACACACACACACACACACACACACACACACACAC
The DNA here is from genome assembly GCF_964263955.1 of Coregonus lavaretus. Lineage (NCBI taxonomy): Eukaryota > Metazoa > Chordata > Actinopteri > Salmoniformes > Salmonidae > Coregonus > Coregonus lavaretus. The sequence goes on from NC_139991.1 coordinate 69,691,878, forward strand.
ACACACACACACACACACACCTGGCTCCAAGGAACAAGCCTCACCCCGCCTAAAAGAGAGGACCACACAAGAGGTCCCCAGGCCCAGACATTCCCATTGTCTGTGTGTGTGTGTGCGTGCTTGAATACTTCTTTAGTGTTGTCCCATGCACGTTTGTTTAAAGCCTACATTTAAAAAAATCCCTGAATAGTGGAGGAGTTCAAAGAAAGCCCAGAGATCAAAGAGAAGAGCTGCACGCCATGCAGAATCATTACCCATGCACCCAACAAACCTGCCCAACCCCCGCTCTACACACAAATGCTCACATACACTCACTCACTCACACACTCACATTGACTGACAAACTCACACACTCACTTACACACTCACATTCACTGACACACTCACACACTCACACACAAACACATTCACACTCACACTCTTGATAAAGAGGGAAAACGAGAACTCAACTGCATCTGACGTACAAAAATGTATTTCTGCATAAATACCATGTTCAACACAAACTACAATTTATTAAAGCGTAGCTTACAAAACGTACTTCATGAATACTTAAAAACAAGGGCAGCAGAATACTCTAAATACATAGGTTCAGTTTGATTCTAACAGAACCCGGCAAGGTGAAGTGAACATCTCCTCGCATACTCCCTAAAGACCTGCACATGAAAAACAAGAAAAAAGCAGAAATGTTACTGTTGTTTGGCACTCTTCATCCACCATAGCTACAACATAGCCATAACACTTCCTCAAAATAGTTATCATTAATATAAGATCAATAAAGAAATCTGTAATTAATTGTGATGTTTTTGCCGATGTCTTAGTCACACAATTTTACATCTAGCTAAGATATTTGGTGCAGTACTTGTCAAAACCCTTTTCCTCTCCTCTCTCTCGCTCATCCCTTCATGTCAGTGAGATGGTGGTGTGACGCGGTGATGAAAGCAGAGCCAGCTCAGAAGGCTAATGTCTTGTGACCTACTCAAAGCCTGGCGAGTACCTCGACCAAAATGGACACGGTTGTGGCGCATGGGTCAAGAGCGATGTTTCGATGGACATTATCCTGTTACATAGCGAAAAGGCATTTGAAGGACGCATTGAAGGAGAGTGTTGGAAAATAGGTCTGTTCTGTACATGACCATTTCATATTTATTATTCCTTTGTAGATACAGGAAGTGAGATGGAAGGTGGTATTCAGACATCCAAGGTAACACTTTATATAATATAGCGCATTATAAGCTAATATGCCACTACATGGGATACAGGATTGGAAAGTAGGGTTGGGCGGTATCCAGATTTTCATATCATCATACCGTCCTTCACTCATACCGGGATATACGGTATTACCGGCTTAGTAAACAAGGGGGCGCCAAAAAAAACAGAAAAAAGAATGCTAACAAAATTAGCATAAGTAATAGCGAATTTCCATGGAGGCTGCTAGCTAAATATGCTAACGAGCGCACACGAAAATAAATGAATTGCAAAGACAGGCAATCCAGCTCATAAAGTTATACATATATAGGTAGGAGCTACCATGAGGAGAGAGAGTTATATATTTACATTTTTTATTTCTTTTGGGGGGTGGGGTAGGGGGAGGGTAGAAGGATTACTTTTATCCTATCCCAGGTATTCTTTAAAGAGGTGGGGTTTCAAGCGTCTCCGGAAGGTGGTGAGTGACTCCGCTGTCCTGGCGTCGTGAGGGAGATTGTTCCACCATTGGGGTGCCAGACCAGCGAACAGTTTTGACTGCGCTGAGCGGGAACTGTGCTTCCGCAGAGGTAGGGGGGCCAGCAGGCCAGAGGTGGATGAACGCAATGCCCTCGTTTGGGTGTAGGGACTGATCAGAGCCTGAAGGTAGGGAGGTGCCGTTCCCCTCACAGCTCCGTAGGCAAGCACCATGGTCTTGTAGCAGATGCGGGCTTCAACTGGAAGCCAGTGGAGTGTGCGGAGGAGCGGGGTGATGTGAGAGAACTTGGGAAGGTCGAACACCAGACAGGCTGCAACGTTCTGGATGAGTTGTAGGGGTTTAATGGCACAGACAGGGAGCCCAGCCAACAGCGAGTTGCAGTAATCCAGACGGGAGATGACAAGTGCCTGGATTAGGACCTGTGCCGCTTCCTGTGTAAGGTAGGGTCGTACTCTGCGAATGTTGTAGAGCATGAACCTACAGGATCTGGTCACCACTTTGATGTTAGCAGAGAACGACAGGGTGTTGTCCAGGGTCACGCCAAGGTTCTTTGCACTCTGGGAGGAAGACACAACGGAGTTGTCAACCGTGATGGCGAGATCATGGAGCGGGCAGTCCTTCCCCGGGAGGAAGAGCAGCTCCGTCTTGCCGAGGTTCAGCTTGAGGTGGTGATACGTCATCCACACTGATATGTCTGCCAGACATGCAGAGATGCGATTCGCCACCTGGTTATCAGAAGGGGGAAAGGAGAAGATTAATTGTGTGTCGTCTGCGTAGCAATGATAGGAGAGACCATGTGAGGATATGACAGAGCAAAGTGACTTGCTGTATAGAGAGAATAGGAGAGGGCCTAGAACTGAGCCCTGGGGGACACCAGTGGTGAGAGCACATGGTGCGGAGACAAATCCTCGCCACGCCAACTGGTAGGAGCGACCTGTGAGGTAGGACGCAATCCAAGAGTGAGCCGTGCCGGTGATGCCAAACTCGGAGAGGGTGGAGAGGAGGATCTGATGGTTCACAGTATCAAAGGCAGCAGATAGGTTTAGAAGGATGAGAGCAGAGGAGAGAGAGTTAGCTTTAGCAGTGCGGAGAGCCTGCGTGACACAGAGAAGAGCAGTCTCAGTTGAATGACCAGTCTTGAAACCTGACTGGTTTGGATCAAGAAGGTCATTCTGAGAGAGATAGCAGGAGAGTTGGCTAAAGACAGCACGCTCAAGAGTTTTGGAGAGAAAAGAAAGAAGGGATACTGGTCTGTAGTTGTTGACATCGGAGGGATCGAGTGTAGGTTTTTTGAGAAGGGGTGTAACTCTCGCTCTCTTGAAGACGGAAGGGACATAGCCAGTGGTCAAGGATGAATTGATGAGCGAGGTGAGGTAAGGGAGAAGGTCTCCGGAAATGGTCTGGAGAAGAGAGGAGGGGATAGGGTCAAGCGGGCAGGTTGTTGGGCAGCCGGCCGTCACAAGTCGCAAGATTTCATCTGGAGAGAGAGGGGAGAAAGAAGTCAAAGCATAGGGAAGGGCAGTGTGAGCAGGACCAGCGGTGTCATTTGACTTCATCAATCACTGGCTTCATCAATAAGACGTCCCCACAGTGACCATACGTACATACCCCAACCAGAAGCCATGGATTACAGGCAACATCCGCACTGAGATAAAGGGTAGAGCTGCCGCTTTCAAGGAGCGGGACTCTAACCCGGACGCTTATAAGAAATCCTGCTATGTCCTCCGACGAACAATCAAACAGGCAAAGAGTCAATACAGGACTAAGATTGAATCGTACTACACTCCGACGCTCGTCGGATGTGGCAGGGCTTGCAAACTATTACAGATCATAAAGGGAAGCACAACCGCGAGCTGCCCAGTGACACGAGCCTACCAGACGAGCTACATCACTTCTATGCTCGCTTTGAGGCAAGCAACACTGAAGCATCAGCTCTTCCAGATGACTATGTGATCACGCTCTCCGTAGCTGATGTGAGTAAGACTTTTAAGCAGGTCAACATTCACAAGGCCGCAGGGCCAGACGGATTACCAGGACGTTTACTCCAAGCATGCACTGACCAACTGGCAAGTGTCTTCACTGACATTTTCAACATGTACCTGACTGAGTCTGTAATACCAACATGTTTCAAGCAGACCACCATAGTCCCTGTGCCCAAGAACACTAAGATAACCTGCCTAAATGACTACCAACCTGTAGCACTCACGTCTGTAGCCATGAAGTGCTTTGAAAGGCTGGTCATGGCTCACATCAACACCATTATCCCAGAAACCCTAGACCCACTCCAATTTGCATACCGCCCCAACAGATCCATAGATGATGCAATCTCTACTGCACTCCACACTGCCCTTTCCCACCTGGACAAGAGGAACACCTACGTGAGAATGCTATTCATTGACTACAGCTCAGCGTTCAACACCATAGTGCCCTCAAAGTTCATCACTAAGCTAAGGACCCTGGGACTAAACACCTCCCTTTGCAACTGGATCCTGGACTTTCTGACGGGCTGCCCCCAGGTGGTAAGGGTAGGTAACAACACATCTGCCACGCTGATCCTCAACACGGGGGCCCCTCAAGGGTGCGTGCTCAGTCCCCTCCTGTACTCCCTGTTCACCCATGACTGCATGGCCAGGCACGACTCTAACACCATCATTAAGTTTGCCGACGACACAACAGTGGTAGGCCTGATCACCGACAACGATGAGACAGCCTATAAGCAGGAGGTCAGAGACCTGGCCGTGTGGTGCCAGGATAACAACCTCTCCCTCAACATGATCAAGACAAATGAGATGATTGTGGACTACAGGAAAGAAAAGAGGACTGAGCACGCCCCCATTCTCATCGACGGGGCTGTAGTGGAACAGATTGAGAGCTTCAAGTTCCTTGGTGTCCACATCACCAACAAACTATCATGGTCCAAACACACCAAGACAGTCGTGAAGAGGGCACGACAAAGCCTATTGCCCTTCAGGAGACTGAAAAGATATGGCATGGGTCCTCAGATCCTCAACAAGTTCTACAGCTGCACCATCAAGAGCATCCTGACTGGTTGCATCACCGCCTGGTATGGCAACTGCTCGGCCATCGACCGCAAGGCACTACAGAGGGTAGTGCGTACGGCCCAGTACATCACTGGGGCCAAGCTTCCTGCCATCCAGGACCTCTATACCAGGCGGTGTCAGAGGAAGGCCCTCAAAATTGTCAAAGACTCCAGCCACCCTAGTCATAGACTGTTCTCTCTGCTACCGCACGGCAAGCAGTACTGGAGCACCAAGTCTAGGTCCAAAAGGCTTCTTAACAGCTTCTACCCCAAACCCATAAGACTCCTGAACAGCTAATCATGGCTAACCGGACTATTTGCACCCCCTCTTTTACGCTGCTGCTATTCTGTTTATTATCTATGCATAGTCACTTTAACTCTACCCACATGTACAGTTGAAGTCGGAAGTTTACATACAGTGGGGGAAAAAAGTATTTAGTCAGCCACCAACTGTGCAAGTTCTCCCACTTAAAAAGATGAAAGAGGCCTGTAATTTTCATCATATGTACACGTCAACTATGACAGACAAATTGAGAGAAAAAAATCCAGAAAATCACATTGTAGGATTTTTTATGAATTTATTTGCAAATTATGGTGGAAAATAAGTATTTGGTCACCTACAAACAAGCAAGATTTCTGGCTCTCACAGACCTGTAACTTCTTCTTTAAGAGGCTCCTCTGTCCTCCACTCGTTACCTGTATTAATGGCACCTGTTTGAACTTGTTATCAGTATAAAAGACACCGGTCCACAACCTCAAACAGTCACACTCCAAACTCCACTATGGCCAAGACCAAAGAGCTGTCAAAGGACACCAGAAACAAAATTGTAGACCTGCACCAGGCTGGGAAGACTGAATCTGCAATAGTTAAGTAGCTTGGTTTGAAGAAATCAACTGTGGGAGCAATTATTAGGAAATGGAAGACATACAAGACCACTGATAATCTCCCTCGATCTGGGGCTCCACGCAAGATCTCACCCCGTGGGGTCAAAATTATCACAAGAATGGTGAGCAAAAATCCCAGAACCACACGGGGGGACCTAGTGAATGACCTGCAGAGAACTGGGACCAAAGTAACAAAGCCTACCATCAGTAACACACTACGCCGCCAGGGACTCAAATCCTGCAGTGCCAGACGTGTCCCCCTGCTTAAGCCAGTACATGTCCAGGCCCGTCTGAAGTTTGCTAGAGTGCATTTGGATGATCCAGAAGAGGATTGGGAGAATGTCATATGGTCAGATGAAACCAAAATAGAACTTTTTGGTAAAAACTCAACTCGTCGTGTTTGGAGGACAAAGAATGCTGAGTTGCATCCAAAGAACACCATACCTACTGTGAAGCATGGCGGTGGAAACATCATGCTTTGGGGCTGTTTTTCTGCAAAGGGACCAGGACGACTGATCCATGTAAAGGAAATAATGAATGGGGCCATGTATCGTGAGATTTTGAGTGAAAACCTCCTTCCATCAGCAAGGGCATTGAAGATGAAACGTGGCTGGGTCTTTCAGCAAGACAATGATCCCAAACACACCGCCCGGGCAACGAAGAAGTGGCTTCGTAAGAAGCATTTCAAGGTCCTGGAGTGGCCTAGCCAGTCTCCAGATCTCAACCCCATAGAAAATCTTTGGAGGGAGTTGAAAGTCTGTGTTGCCCAGCGACAGCCCCAAAACATCACTGCTCTAGAGGAGATCTGCATGGAGGAATGGGCCAAAATACCAGCAACAGTGTGTGAAAACCTTGTGAAGACTTACAGAAAACATTTGACCTGTGTCATTGCCAACAAAGGGTATATAACAAAGTATTGAGAAACGTTTGTTATTGACCAAATACTTATTTTCCACCATAATTTGCAAATAAATTAATAAAAAATCCTACAATGTGATTTTCTGGATTTTCTTTTCTCATTTTGTCTGTCATAGTTGACGTCGACCTATGATGAAAATTACAGGCCTCTCTCATCTTTTTAAGTGGGAGAACTTGCACAATTGGTGGCTGACTAAATACTTTTTTTCCCCACTGTACACTTAGGTTGGAGTCATTAAAACTCGTTTTTCAACCACTCCACACATTCCTTGTTAACAAACTATAGTTTTGGCAAGTCGGTTAGGACATCTACTTTGTGCATGACACAATAATTTTTCCAACAATTGTTTACAGACAGATTATTTCACTTATAATTCACTGTATCACAATTCCAGTGGGTCAGAAGTTTACATACACTAAGTTGACTATGCCTTTAAACAGCTTGGAAAATTCCAGAAAATTATGTTATGGCTTTAGATGCTTCTGATAGGCTAATTGACATAATTTGAGTCAATTGGAGGTGTACCTGTGGATGTATTTCAAGGCCTACCTTCAAACTCAGTGCCTCTTTGCTTGACATCATGGGGAAAATCAAAAGAAATCAGCCAAGACCTCAGAAAAAAAATGGTAGACCTCCACAAGTCTGGTTCATCCTTAGGAGCAATTTCCAAACGCCTGAAGGTACCACAATCATCTGTACAAACAATAGTATGCAAGTATAAACACCATGGGACCACGCAGCCGTCATACCGCTCAGAAAGGAGACGCGTTCTGTCTCCTAGAGATGAACGTACTTTGGTGTGAAAAGTGCAAATCAATCCCAGAACAACAGCAAAGGACCTTGTGAAGATGCTGGAGGAAACAGGTACAAAAGTATCTATATCCACAGTAAAACGAGTCCTATATCGACATAACCTGAAAGGCCACTCAGCAAGGAAGAAGCCACTGCTCCAAAACTGCCATAAAAAAGCCAGACTACGGTTTGCAACTGCACATGGAGACAAAGATCATACTTTTTGGAGAAATGTCCTCTGGTCTGATGAAACAGAAATATAACTGTTTTGCCATAATGATCATCGTTATGTTTGGAGGAAAAAGGGGGTGTTTACAAGCCGAAGAACACCATCCCAACCGTGAAGCACGGGGGTGGCAGCATCATGCTGTGGGGGTGCTTTGCTGCAGGAGGGACTGGTGCACTACACAAAATACATGGCATCATGAGGAAGGAAATTATGTGGATATATTGAAGCAACATCTCAAGACATCAGTCAGGAAGTTAAAGCTTGCTCGCAAATGAGTCTTCCAAATGGACAATGATCCCAAGCATACTTCCAAAGTTGTGGCAAAATGGCTTAAGGCCAACAAAGTCAAGGTATTGGAGTGACCATCACAAAGCCCTGACCTCAATCCTATAGAAAATGTGTGGGCAGAACTGAAAAAGCGTGTGCGAGCAAGGAGGCCTACAAACCTGACTCAGTTACACCAGCTCTGTCAGGAGGAATGGGCCAAAATTCACCCAACTTATTGTGG
>NC_139991.1:69704931-69749931 GCF_964263955.1 Coregonus lavaretus
AATGAATGGAATTCTACAGTATTTCAATTAAACTTTTCAAGGACAAAATTACATGTATTGAAGTCTTTTTTGTTGTAGTGGGGACATGTTAATGTGTAGTTCATGCATGCATAATCTATGAGCAGAATTACTGTTTTACCTCAATTAGCCACAAAATCCCTAGTTTGAAAGCAACTGTTTTCTTGAAGCTGTGCCACGCCATTTTCCCTGCATTTTCCTCCACGTGTGCCAGCCCCCTAGCAATTCGAGTTCCAGGAAATGAGCTTCAGCCCCTCGCATTTAAGTGACAGCTAGCAAGAGGCCTGTGTTAGCCAATGAGGTGGACACAGCAGGGAGAGAGAGAGCAATGATGTGGTGCACATATCTATAGTATGTGATGTTAGTACACCATTTTCAGGAACCACTTTTGACTCGTGAGCGCTACTTTCAGAACTACTGGCTAAAAGGTAAACAAAAGTACCGGAAAATCTCTAAGTCAAATTTTTTTAATACATTTTTTCATGTACTTATTTTTTATGTTTAGCTCACATAATTGTGTTTAAAAGTATGCATTAAGGTGTCTGTAATAGAATAAACGTGGCAAAATCAAATGTAGATATTAATAAATGCATTTCTATAGCTTCCAAAATATTTCTTACAACAGTGGGGGAGTGCCAAGATGGAGCCACGGTGGATTCAAAACAGCGCCCCCTTTAATTAATCTAGTCTACATATAAATCATTGGCTGCAACCCAACGGAGGCTTTTTAAAAGAGGCGGGTCCCTATTACATTTGGTGGCAGCGGTGGGATCCAGTAGATCATCTCCATCTACTAGCAGTGAGGACTGGTGCACTGGAATACTTTATGCCAATGAATACCAATATATCACCAATTCTACCCATTATAATTAATAGTCATCTATTAATTGCCCCATCACTGCTCTCTGTCTTTCATCACTAACTTATCTACCTATCTACTAATTTAATCTACTTCAATAGAGGGACGGGTGACCCCCCCCCCCCCCTCCCCCCATATTCATTTTTTCCTCCCTCTCTCCCCCCTCCATTTCTCACCCTCTTGCTCTCTCTCCCTCATTCTCTCTAAGTCACTAAGGGGGGGCTGTGGCCTCAGCGGGTGGAGAGAGGGAACGAGGGAGGGATGAAGGGAAGGAGGGAAGGCGGGAGGGAGGGAGGAGCAGGGAGGGAGGAGCAGGGAGGGAGGGGCAGGGAGGGAGGAGCAGGGAGGGAGGGCAGGGAGGGAGGAGCAGGGAGGGAGGAGCAGGGAGGGAGGGGGAGCAGGGAGGGAGGGCAGGGAGGGAGGAGCAGGGAGGGAGGAGCAGGGAGGGAGATGGCCGCAGCCATGCCGTTAACTGGGAACACGTGGCTTTCATTTGGAGCTGGGAGTGGCTGCTGCCAAGAGCGAGGGAAGGAGAAAAAGAAAAGAAAGAAAGAAGAGTGAGGACGAGTGGTCTGTCTCCGTCTCCCCACTCTGGTCTGAACGCTCTCCCCATCGCATAAACATCGGCCACCTCCTCCAGCCTATTAAACTTGCTCCCCTCAAGACAAAAAACAGAAGGATAAAAGAACACCTAGTTAATACCTGCCAAACCGGCAAAATCGTCCAGTCTTAGTTCAAGAGCCCTGGAGGCGCCGGAGCGAGCCCCAAGATAGCCTCTGAAACACCCTCTCCACCTTCCACCCTCCTTCTTCCCCTCATCTGGGAGCAGTTCCCACTTTCCCTCCAGCCACTGTGCCATATATCACCCACTAATCTATCATCTCATGTCAGACCCGGCCTTACGCAACACTCTACTTCTCGACCCTATTACAGTACGTTCATTTTACATATCCCAGGTAATTTTTTATTTCCCTCCTCCCCATTGTGTGGCTTCCTCTGCCCATGATTGAATGGCTGTTGAGCAGACAGGACAGTTTTATAAGCCGGGCCTGTGACAGAACCAAGTGTGTTTCTCTCTCTCTCTCTCTCCCTCTCTCCCTCTCTCCCTCTCTCCCTCTCTCCCTCTCTCCCTCCCTCCCTCCCTCCCTCCCAAGGACAAGGTGGCAGTCCTGTGGCAGGTGATAAGTGTTAGCCAGGGAAGATCAAACCAGGCCAGAGGAACAGGGAGTTCTGTCTGATGGACTGTGTTGTGTGTGTCTCTCTGTGTGTGTGTAAGAGAGAGAATATTTGTCTCCATCAGCCAATTAATTATACTTGTGAAGAAGAAAATGTATTAGTTCAAAATGGAGATGGCCTCAGTGACCCTGCCCCTGCTCTCACAGATGTCATCATGAGACAGATACAATGATGCCATTTCTATCTAAGTCTATGGTTCAACAGGTTCAATGGGGGTCACATGAGGTTCTCCTGCTCTCGCACTCTCTATTCAATCCATCTTCCTGTCTCCCCGCCTCTCTCGCCCCGCACCCTCTCCATCTCAAGGCCACTCTCTCTACGTCTCACTCACACACTCACAGATATACTTCCTTACAGAGTATGAAGCAACTCTAACCCCACAGAGTATGAATACACTCTAACCCGACAGAGTATGAATACACTCTAACCCGACAGAGTATGAATACACTCTAATCCGACAGAGTATTAAGCCACTAACCCGACAGAGTATGAAGCCACTCTATTCCGACAGAGTATGAATACACTCTAACCCTAACCCGACAGAGTATAAATCCACTCTAACCCTAACCCGACAGAGTATAAATCCACTCTAACCCGACAGAGAATGAATCCACTCTAACCCGACAGAGTATTAATCCACTATAACCCGACAGAGTATGAATCCAAGCTGCTATAGACCACCAAGTGCTAACAGTCAGTATCTGGATAACGTGTGAAATGCTTGAAAATGAATGTGATATAAATAGAGAGGTATATTTTCTGGGTGATTTAAATATTGACTGGCTTTCATCAGGCTGCACACTTCAAACAGAAATCTTCAAATTGTAACTAGTGCCTGCAACCTGGTTCAGGTTATCAATCAACCTACCAGGGTAGTTACAAACAGCACAGGAATGAAATCATCAACATGTATTGATCACATCTTTACTAATGCTGCAGAAATTAGTTTGAAAGCAGTATCCAACATCCATCGGCTGTAGTGATGACAATACAGTAGCCATATCTTGTAGTGATTCCAATGTTGTTGATGTAAAGAATATTTGTTGGTCCATGGTGTGTAATGAGGAGCAACCAGACGCTGCAATTGACACATTTATGAAATTGCTTATTCCAGTTACTAATAAGCATGCACCCATTAAGAAAATGACTGTAAAAACTGTTAAATCCCCTTGGATTGATGAAGAATCAAAAAATGGTATGGTTGAGAGGGATGAGGCAAAATAAATGGCAAATAGGTCTGGCTGTACAACTGATTGGCAAACGTACTGCAAATTGAGAAATCATGTGACTAAACTGAATAAAAAGAAGAAGAAACTACACTATGAAACAAAGATAAATGACAAAGAATGACAGTAAAAAGCTTTGGAGCACCTTAAAAAAATGTTGGGCAAAAAGGCAAACTCCACTCCATCATTCATTGAATCAGATGGCTCATTCATCCGAAAACCCACTGATATTGCCAACTAATTTAATGATTTTTTCATTGGCAAGATTAGCAAATTTAGGCATGTCATGCCAGCAACAAACGCTGACACTACACATCCACGTATATCTGACCAAATTATGAAAGACAAGCATTGTAATTTTGAATTCCGTAAAGTAAGTGTGGAAGAGGTGAAAAAATTATTGTTGTCTATCAACAATGACAAGCCACCAGGGTCTGACAACTTGGATGGAAAATTACTGAGGATAATAGCGGACGATATTGCCACTCCTATTTGCCATATCTTCAATTTAACTCTACTAGAAAGTGTGTGCCCTCAGGCCTGGAGGAAAGCAAAAGTTATTCCCCTACTTAAGGATAGTAGAGCCCCCTTTACTGGCTCAAATAGCCGACCAATCAGCCTGTTACCAACTCTTGCTATTTTACCGTAAACAAATTGACAACAGACTTCCAGCAAGCTTATAGGGAAGGACATTCAACAAGCACAGCACTTACACAAATGACTGATGATTGGCTGATAGAAATTGATGATAAAAAGATTGTGGGGGTTGTTTTGTTAGACTTCAGCGCAGCTTTTGACATTATCGATCATAGTCTGTTGCTGGAAAAACATATGTGTTATAGCTTTACACCCCCTGCTATATTGTGGATAAAGAGTTACCTGTCTAACAGAACACAGAGGGTGTTCTTTAATGGAAGCCTCTCTAACAAAATCCAGGTAGAATCAGGAATTCCCCAGGGCAGCCGTCTAGGCCCCTTACTTTTTTCAATCTTTACTAACGACATGCCACTGGCTTTGAGTAAAGCCAGTGTGGCTATGCATGCGGATGACTCAACACTATACACGTCAGCTACCACAGCGACTGAAATGACTGCAACACTTAACAAAGAGCTGCAGTTAGTTTCAGAATGGGTGGCAAGGAATAAGTTAGTCCTAAATATTTCAAAAACTAAAACCATTCTATTTGGGACAAATCATTCACTCAACCATAAACCTCAGCTAAATCTTGTAATGAATAATGTGGTAATTGAGCAAGTTGAGGAGAATAAACTGCTTGGAGTAACCCTGGATTGTAAACTGTCATGGTCAAAACATATTGATACAACAGTAGCTAAGATAGGAGAAGTCTGTCCATAACAAAGTGCTGCTCTACATTCTTAACAGCACTATCAACAAGGCAGGTCCTACAGGCTCTAGTTTTGTCGCACCTGGACTACTGTTCAGTCGTATGGTCAGGTGCCACAAAGAGGGACTTAGGAAAATTGCAATTGGCTCAGAACAGGGCAGCACGGCTGGCCCTTGGATGTACACAGAGAGCTAACATTAATAATATGCATGTCAATCTCTCCTGGCTCAAAGTGGAGGAGAGATTGACTTCATCACTACTTGTATTTGTGAGAGGTATTGACATGTTGAATGCACCGAGCTGTCTGTTTGAATTACTGGCACACAGCTCGGACACCCATGCATACCCCACAAGACATGCCACCAGAGGTCTCTTCACAGTCCCCAAGTCCAGAACAGACTATGAGAGGTGCACAGTACTACATAGAGCCATGACTACATGGAACTCTATTCCTAACTCTATCAAGTAACTCATGCAAGCAATAAAACTAGATTTAAAAAACAGATAAAAATACACCTTACGGAACAGCGGGGACTGTGAAGCAACACAAACATAGGCACAGACACATGCATACAAATACACAATAACATACGCACTAAACACACACAAACACATGGATTTTGTGTTGTAGATATGTGGTAGTAGAGTAAGGGCCTGAGGGCAGACACTTAATATGTTGTGAAATCTGTTGTGAATGTATTGTTTAATTTTTTTTATAAATGCCTTAATTTTGCTGGACCCCCAGCAAGCTGCCTTGGCAGCAGCTAATGGGGATCCATAATAAATACAATATACAAATCCACTCTAACCCGACAGAGTATGAATCCACTCTAACCCGACAGAGTATGAAGCCACTCTAACCCGACAGAGTATGAAGCCACTATAACCCGACAGAGTATGAATCCACTCTAACCCGACAGAGTATGAAGCCACTCTAACCCGACACATTTATTTATAAAGCCCTTTTTACATCAGCAGATGTCACAAAGTGCTTATACAGAAACCCAGCCTAAAACCCCAAACAGCAAGCAATGCAGAAGCATTTTTTAATTTATTTAATTTATTTATGAATCCACTCTAACCCTAACCCAACAGAGTATGAATCCACTCGGATTCAGAAAAGTTAAGAAGTTACAAAATGTAGTTAGTTCCTGTAGGCAAAAATGGTGAATGGGTGGAATACATGGAAAATGGAGACTCAAAATATGGTCATTGTTGGGTTTTGCTGCAGCTGGGGTAGATTGTAGTGAGATGTTGTTTTGCAGGACTGGGACGATTTGTTATGCCAAAACTCTACATGGGAGCTGGCCAGTGTCTAACCTCTGCACCCCGCTAACCCAGGAGGCAGAGTTGTCGGTCGCGTTCAGTAAGCATGAAATTATATACAAACATTACACGGTAGGCGTCGTTGGACAGGGTCAGTGAAATAAGGCCTTGGAGCGACAGGAAAGGAACAAGGGAAAGGGGTGAGAGAAACAGAGAGAGAGAGAGATAGAGAGAGAGAGAGAGAGAGAGAGAGAGAGAGAGAGAGAGAGAGAGAGAGAGAGAGAGAGAGAGAGAGAGACAAAAAGAGGAAGAGTGAGACAAAGAGAATGAGAAAAAGAGTGGTAAAGGAAGAGAGTGAGTCAGAGAAATAGAATGAAAGAGAGAGAGAGAGAGAGAGAGAGAGAGAGAGAGAGAGAGAGAGAGAGAGAGAGAGAGAGAGAGGAAAATAGTGGTAGATCGAGCGACAAAGAGGAGGAAAGAGAAAGAACTAAGAAAGAAAAAGAGCGGGGAAAAAATGCCCCCTTCGCTGTTCTGTAGTGGTTTTTATAACAGTCAGCTCTTTCTCCAAATTTGGGTTTTACCTAATGTTGAAATAAAACAAAATGAAGTATGCCATCGTTACCGGAGCATTAAATATGGAGTGTGACCTTGTTCTAAACAGCGGCTGCTTCTCGCTCTACATAACAATATTCACTTGACACAGCAAAACCTACACAAACCTCTTTCTCCCCTCTACCTACACAGATAACCCAACATGGAGAATTATTTCAATGAGCAAATTAACTACTTTTTTATAAGATAATAAGGTTTAAAGATAAAAAGATTAACTTTATTGTCCTGGAAGGGAAATTTGTCTTGGACATTCAAGTTTTACGCAGGCTACCTATCACACACTCGACAATTGCATCTAATTTCTTCTGAGCGCATTCTAATTATTTCTGATTGCTCCTTCGCTTCCTCCCCCAACTTCTTCTCTCGACTAGAAATAGAGTGAAGAACTTGGAGGAGAAAATGTATGGAAAACCTGTTTCATTAGTGATATTCACCTGGTTAAGCAGAGAGAGCTTGTAGCTCGTTTCACAGCTCTGTTCACATGACAGACGTCTACAGAGGTGATCTAAGCTAAGTAACACCAGCATTAGAGTATTTGACCCCCCGACCCTCGGGTCAAACGCCTGGTTTCTTTAGACTGGTGAACTCAATGACCCAAAGCCCAGGACCGCACAAAGGCGTCTCCTTGCTATGTCTGATAAAAGTTGAGAAACTCTTCAAACTAACAAAAAAAATGTGTGGAGGGAAACATTGCCAAAATCACCAGTTACAAATCTGCATAAAGTAAAGTAAGCTAAAGCAAAGTATTAAGCACACAAAACTGCTCTAATTCTCCAATTATGACAAAATCTCCTCTGATGTCCGTACCATGTGTTGTTTGTGTTTCGGGACAATGATCGCGTTTGTTACCATTTCATTCATCGTGGATTTAAAACGCTAATTCCTCAGATTATCCAGAGGCAGCTGATAAAAACCTGTTCAAAGATTATTAATATGACTTTAAAAGCGATTGATTTTTGTTTATCTGGAGCATTGAGGGATTACCATCCTCTCATCAACCTGACATTTCTCTCCTGTTCTTTTCTCAACCTTTCTCTCCTACACCTGTCAATTTCTTTCCCTCTCTTTTAGCCACGCTCCCTCCATCTCTCTTTTAGTCACGCTCCCTCCATCTCTCTTTTAGCCACGCTCCCTCCATCTCTCCTTTAGTCACGCTCCCTCCATCTCTCTTTTAGTCACGCTCCCTCCATCTCTCTTTTAGCCACGCTCCCTCCATCTCTCTTTTAGTCACGCTCCCTCCATCTCTCTTTTAGTCACGCTCCCTCCATCTCTCTTTTAGTCACGCTCCCTCCATCTCTCTTTTAGTCACGCTCCCTCCATCTCTCCTTTAGTCACGCTCCCTCCATCTCTCTTTTAGCCACGCTCCCTCCATCTCTCTTTTAGTCACGCTCCCTCCATCTCTCTTTTAGCCACGCTCCCTCCATCTCTCCTTTAGTCACGCTCCCTCCATCTCTCTTTTAGTCACGCTCCCTCCATCTCTCTTTTAGCCACGCTCCCTCCATCTCTCTTTTAGCCACGCTCCCTCCATCTCTCCTTTAGTCACGCTCCCTCCATCTCTCTTTTAGCCACGCTCCCCTCCATCTCTCTTTTCCTCTCTATATCTCCTCTCCTCTCCTCGCTCCATCTTGTCCTCACTTGGTTATGAGATCTGATCATGGCATGCCTTTGCAGAGCAACGAGCTGAGAGAGACATCTTATTCAGGTCTCTGATGGAATCAAGTGTGAAAAAGAGCATTTGGCATCCATCTCTGCCTCCGGCCAAGGCAATGGGATGGCACTAGAGATGGAGATAGGAAGTGAAGCCGCCCTGAACAGACATCATAAGTCAAGCACACAACGGGCATAGTTCAACCTCATGTGGCACGTCAGAAAGTGCATTGCTCCGCATAGACACTGCATGTTAAGTCGAGAACTGTGTTCCACCCGAGCGTTCTATTTCTACGCTATTTCTACGCAAACTGACTCGACATTTGCAACATGGAACAGCGGAGCCGAGTGGCCGGGCTTTAGAGTAGGAACGGAACGGCATGGAACAGCCCAGAATGCCATGACAGCACAATCCCGCCGTCACATGGCGTTAGCCTCAGCGTGACTAACGAGCAACTTGAGCATCGCTGTCAAATTAATACAACACCCCTCAACCCCTCGTCTCGTGTTGCTGCAGTCATACGCAAGCATGCGCTCTGCTCATTTACAATGCTGGCAATGAGGAGACCATCACACAAACACAATTTTACATTCTCTCAAGGTGTCCTCCACGAATAATTTGGGAATAATTCATCTTATAATGTGTCTTTATAGACAAAACGTTAATTATGGAAAAAAATAACTTACGTATGATTCTGTACGGGACTGCACTTTGAGTAGGCCGGAACTAATGCGAGCGTGAAATATAAAATTATAATTATGCTGGTGTCAAATACCAAGAAGTGTTTGTTTCCCGTACGTACTACCCCACAAACAGGTATGAAACTCATATTCACTGACATAACAAATGAATTGCAGACAGTATGTGTGGCATCACACAGCTTCCCAACACTATTGTGCGAGTGTCGTATGCTCTGCAAACAGACATCAAGCCTTTTCCCTGATTCCCTGAGTGCTGAGGCTGCAGTTGAGGTCTTTACTTCTATTGTGTGTGTGTGTGTGTGTGTGTGTGTGTGTGCGCCCATACTGTATACACCCCAGTCCTGCACCCAGTGGGAGGCACAGCGGGGCGAAACACAACCGTTTGACTGCCAGTAGGCATGGTGCATTCATCAGCTAGCCTGCTTTCCCCATCCCCCTCTATCTTTCCCCACGCAAATGGATATACACACACACAGTCATCTAATTTAGACACTAAAACACGCCCACATTTGTATCTACTTTACTATAAATACATACAATAGGCGCGCACACGTACAAACACTTCCATCTAAACACAAGCCCACATGATCAAATCTCCAGTGTTGAGTAGCAGAGAAGAGCAGTGTGGCTGTCGGCCGGAGCAGTGTCTTTTTACGTCCTCCTGATCGCAAGCAGCAGCCTGACACCCAAACAGTGACCCTGCCCAGCACTGCAGCCTGTGAATGGTGAGGGACTCATGTTTCAATTATCCCTACTTCAGCCAATCGGATGGCCCCAGCCCTGGGCTGCTGGGGACTCAGCCAATGGGGAGTGTCCCTCCCGTCCATGTGACTGAATGTGCTCCTGTCCATCAACTGGGTCATATATAGCTAATTTCAAGTGGGACAGAGGAGGAGGCTGGGTGGAAGCATGGAGCTGTTCAATTCCTTGTCTAACCTGGTTAGACTGTGTGTGTGTGTGTGTGTGTGTGTGTGTGTGTGTGTGTGTGTGTGTGTGTGTGTGTGTGTGTGAGACTGAGTGTGACTGTGTGTGACTGCGTGTGTTTTTCCCCGTTTTTTCTCTCGATCTGCTGATTATCCACGGACAGAACTAAATGGTTCCTGTTGGGGAAGCCAGAGAACGTGTGAACAGGAGGTCAGAGTGAGGGAGACAGGCAGAGAAAGAGAAACAGAGAGAGAGAGAGAGGCGAAAACACCCCCATTCCAACTTTTTTTTCTTCACAAGACCACGTAATGGAAGTCATCCTCAATGGTGTTCCCTATTTTTTGTCCTATTTTTTCCCCTTTTTGTGTATTTCCTTCCCCCGCTTATTTGATTTCTTGACAGATTATCCTCCTTTGTCAAGCATGGCTTCTCGTGTGACGCGGGGAGAAGTTCACGGGACTTACTTCTCTTTGTTTAGGTAAGCAAAACATTTGTCATTTTCTCTTCCTGTCCACGGTGCTGTGACTAACTCTCCTGAGCATGTTTCTCTCTCTCTCTCTCTCTCTCTCTCTCTGTGTTCCATTCAATTCCACTTCTGCAGTTTAATTTTAGACCAGCTTCATGCACAAGTGTGCTTGTCGGTTCCAAAACCGTTTGGGGTTAAGGTTACGTTTGACCGGAGAGAGTCTACTTTGTAATTAGTCGTTCGTCTCTGGCACCGGCAAAAGGGTGAGGCTGTTTACTGTCATCGCTACGCACCGCTAAACCACGAACATTGGCACCGGCAAATCCGTTAGCACAGGTGGGTGGAGGGAGGGGGATTTTTCGGGCGAGAAAATATGTTTTTCTTTCCGCGGAGAGAGAGCGTGGAGACGGGGGTCGTCGGGGTGAGACTATGGGAGTTATCAAGGAGGGGGGTTGGAGGGGAGAGACCGGCCCGGCTTAGCTCTCGTGGGCGCTCCTAGTTGTGGGGAAAAAGGAAGGTTCGGGTGGTGGGGGTGAGGGAGGAACTGGGCTAGACAGTGGACAAAAGCAGGGGGCCCTCTGCCCCCAACCCAGCCAGACAGGCCGCTGGGTCATTACGGCAGGGACTGGATAAGACAGGACTGCATGCTGCTGGGGGGGGGTGAGGAGGGGGGTTGAGGAGGGAACAGAGGACGTGGTTGCTGAGCGAGGTGCTTATATGCAGCTTCTGACTGACTGGCTTCGCCAAACGCAGAAAGTGGGTAGTATACTTTTCTTTCCATTTTTTTTGTAGAACATTTTATCCACACTCTGTCTACTCTCCCCTCTCATGGCACTTTTTTCCGCATTGGATAAGAAAGTGGCTGGCCGGCAACTTTGTGAGGAAAAACTGCAACACGGCAAAATGATAGGAAAGACTTAGTCCCAAAAAAGATGAGGGAAAGAAATGCAGCTATTATGAAAGTAGGGAGAGCGTGATAAGGTTTTTGTTTCAGGAAGGCGGGGGTAGGAGGGGGTGTTGGAATGTGTTGAGTGACAGGACGTGCTTCGTCTGACCGTTTTTGCATCCAAAGCTGACAGACACAAATGACAACAATATAACTTGCTTCTAAATATAAACTGACTGGGCATCAAGCCTAGATGATCTACAAGCCCCAAGTATTTTTGTATGTGGGAGACCAAACAATATTTATACAGAAGTCAAATTTTGTGGACATCTCTCCTTCCCATTACAAAAAAAAAAAAACATGACCATTTCTTTAACCCAATGAGTCCCACCGCGACGCCGGCGCGATTTGGACTTCTAACCCCTTTTTAAACATTGTGTGTTTGAGCTACAGACTTCTGGGTTTGTCCATTGGATTCTATTTCTTCTGCATCCGTTGATACCAACCATTAGTGTGTGTGATTAATGGGGGCTGAGCTAGAGCGGTGTTTGTGAGACAAGGGCGGATCCCGAAGGGGCCCGGGGCCGTTTTTTTTTTTTACAAAAACATCTGTAGAGTCAGAATGGTTTGAGCTCTTAAAAGTTATCTATGAAAAGCTGATACTCTCACGAACACACACGTGTAACATGTTTTGCTCTATGACGCTCTCAAGCCACACAAGAGTCGTTAGAAGGTAAGAAGTTATTATACATAGAAAATCATAGAACATCCAAGGACATAGTGTCTATAATACTGTAATGAGCTCAAGTAGTTGCTGTCACAAACTCCACACAGTTGTCACTGACTAGTTGGATATTAATTTCCCACTGAGCAAACAATTTCTGTACTTACAGCATTCATATAAATTCATTTTTATCAGGTTTTATGTACGTTTGTCAATAAAACTCATGAATGCAACTGTTTATGTCAAATTGTTTTGTGTTCTACTTGTAGCCCTGGTTGTCCTGAAAAGAAAATGGTAAAACACTTCATTTTGAAGCTAAATATAAGCCCTGGACATTCAGATAAATGAAAGTCTGATAAATGAAAAGCTGATTTTTGCTGGGGTCTCGGGACTGATAGTTTTAAATAACTGTATCGGTCAATTTGGGTTAAGAGGAAGCTGGGAAGCAGAGAAAAATAACATGTTTCTGCTCAAATGTGATTAAAGCCGACACCGGTAGCTAAAAAGGAAACAGAAGTAAAGGACAGGATCAATCAGAGCAGACATTCAATGTTGCAGAGAAACTCGCTTGGTGCTACCGCTGCTCCAGGGTGTTCTCGCACACGCTCAGTAAAGCGCTGTTGGCAAGGACCTGCTGATATTTGTGATAAACTGACTGATGACAGGGCCAACAGTGGGGGCAGCCAGCCAAACAGCAAGCCAGGAGAAAGAGTGAGGCTTTTTTCTCGCGCTACTTTATGAGGGAGGAGAAGAGGGCTTGGGTTTGTGTAAGCTGCCCTTAAGGCCTGAGGGATGCATGCACTTTGTTCAAATGCTGCCATTAATGTGTCCCAGTGCCTAAGCTTTGCCTTTGCTATCGTCTGCCATTCTACCCCTCCTCCCTCTGGTATCTTCCCCCCTAGCCTGCCTGCCTACTGCCCGTCCGCCCGCCTGCCTGCCTCTCCAGCCTCTACCTGGATTTGAATAGAAACCAGACAGGCAATTCACTGGGCTCAGTCGCCATTCAAGCCCGCTGGCCGTACAATGGGGATCTGTTAGCACCCAGTCACCAAACCCACCCCCATCCCCCACACAAAACGAGGAGCTGCGCTGAGCGGGAGAGAGAGAGAGAGGGAGGGGGAAGAGAGGGGTTGGGATTAGAGGGCTAGGGTGCAGAGGGCGGGTGTTTTTTTTTTGGAGAGAGGTCAGGGTTGGGCGAGGGGCGTAGCAGTGGACAGGAAATGTCTGCCTTTGATGAACCACTTGCAGATTTGCGCTCCCCAAAAAAAGAGAGAAAAGGGGAAAGAGGAACGGACAACATGCATCTGAACCTTACCCCTAGGGGCCCCTTCTCAGACAATTTGGCGCAGTAAAACACGTGTGAGTAGAGAGGGAGAGAGAACGAGGGAGAGAGGGAGAGAGAACGAGGGAGAGAGGGAGAGAGAACGAGGGAGAGAGAACGAGGGAGAGAGGGAGAGAGAACGAGGGAGAGAGGGAGAGAGAACGAGGGAGAGAGGGAGAGAGAACGAGGGAGAGAGGGAGAGAGAACGAGGGAGAGAGGGAGAGAGAACGAGGGAGAGAGGGAGAGAGAACGAGGGAGAGAGGGAGAGAGAACGAGGGAGAGAGAGAGAGAGAACGAGGGAGAGAGGGAGAGAGAACGAGGGAGAGAGGGAGAGAGAACGAGGGGGAGAGGGAGAGAGAACGAGGGAGAGAGGGAGAGAGAACGAGGGAGAGAGGGAGAGAGAACGTAAAGCCTCAGAACCTGTCTACCACTTCCAATGACACGGTCGTTAAAGAACTCACGTGCTGCAAAAACAAACACTCAAGGGGGGGGGGGGGGGTTCATTTATGCTACCCCCTCCTTCCTTCCAAGTCCCTCTCCATCTCTCGCCATGCATCTTCATTCACCCCTTCCTCTTTTCTTATTTTTTCTTCTCTTGTTATCTCTCCCCCTCTTTCAGCGAGGAACCACAGACATGCTGGTCACAAACTTTAGGGAGATCTCTGCCTCCTTTTACGGGCTCCGGATTGAGTCGTAATCTCTAGAACGTACATCGATAAAAAGAGAAAAAGAACAACCACAAGAGAGAAAATAATGATAAAAAACAAACCCCAAAACATCTTGCATGATTGTCCCCGTTCATCTAGCTAGCTCGCAGCTACACCCCGACCCGCTAGGTTTAGAGTTTTCGAAATTCACATTGCTACGTCGGCGACGGGACTCTAACATTCCGACGGCTCTGCGAGGTCTGGAATGTAGCTAGAGTAAATGTAGACTTTACATTTCCGAGACAAAGGCCCGACCTTAACTACTTGAACTTGTCTCTGCGTCAGAGACCTTAACTGCGGCCATCTCCTGCAGTGGTGAGAATGGAGCTGCCTGGCCACGGCACCAACCTTAACTGCTGCCTGTCAGCTCAGTTCAGCTTCGCTGCTTATGGACAAAGGCAGGTGTGTGTGTGTGTTTGTGTGTGTGTGTGTGGGGGGGGGGGGGGGGGGACTATCTGAAAGGATGGATATTTAGTTGACTAGTGTTGTGATATACTGGGAGTGCTTGTACGTGTGTGAAAGAGTGCATGTGTGTGTTTGGGGAGAAAGAGGGATTGAGCATATGTGTGTGTCAAAATATGGGAACAAACTATAGTCAGGAGCGTCCATTATAGCTGACAACTATACTGAATAAAAATATAAACGCAACATGCAACAATTTATAAGATTCTACTGAGTTACAGTTCATATAAGGATAGTCAATTGAAAGAAATTCATTAGGCCCTAATCTGTGGATTTCACATGACTGGGCAGGGGCGTAGCCATGGGTAGTCCTGGGAGGGCATCACCCACTGGGGAGCCAGGCCCAGCCAATCAGAATGAGTTTTTCCCCACAAAAGGGCTTTTGTACAGACAGAACTACTCCTCAGCAACCCCCAGTGTTTACATACACTTAGGTTGGAGTCATTAAAACTCGTTTTTCAACCACTCCACAAATGTCTTATTAACAAACTATCATTTTGGCAAGTCAGTTAGGACATCTACTTTCTGCATGACACAAGTAATTTTTCCAACAATTGTTTACAGACAGATTATTTCACTTATAATTCA
This sequence comes from Coregonus lavaretus, assembly GCF_964263955.1. Taxonomy (NCBI): domain Eukaryota; kingdom Metazoa; phylum Chordata; class Actinopteri; order Salmoniformes; family Salmonidae; genus Coregonus; species Coregonus lavaretus. Next base: position 69,719,921 of record NC_139991.1, read on the forward strand.
CTGTATCAAATTCCAGTGGGTCAGAAGTTTACATACACTAAGTTGACTGTGCCTTTAAACAGCTTGAAAAATGATGTTATGGCTTTAGAAGCTTCTGATAGGCTAATCGACATCATTTGAGTCAATTGGAGGTGTACCTGTGGATGTATTTCAAGGCCTACCTTCAAACTCAGTGCCTCTTTGCTTGACATCATGGGAAAATCAAAATAAATCAGCCAATACCTCAGAAAAAAATGTGTAGACCTCCACAAGTCTGGTTCATCCTTGGGAGCAATTTCTATACGCCTGAAGGTACAACGTTCATCTGTACTAACAATAGTAGGCAAGTATAAACACCATGGGACCACGCAGCCGTCATACCGCTCAGGAAGGAGACGCGTTCTGTCTCCTAGAGATGAACGTACTTTGGTGCGAAAAGTGCAAATCAATCCCAGAACAACAGCAAAGGACCTTGTGGAGATGCTGGAGGAAACAGGTACAAAAGTATCTATATCCACAGTAAAATGAGTCCTATATCGACATAATCTGAAAGGCCGCTCAGCAAGGAAGAAGCCACTGCTCCAAAACCGCCATAAAAAAGCCAGACTACGGTTTGCAACTGCACATGGGGACAAAGATCGTACTTTTTGGAGAAATGTCCTCTGGTCTGATTAAACAAAAATATAACTGTTTGACCATAATGGAGGAAAAAGGGGGTGGCTTGCAAGCCGAAGAACACCATCCCAACCGTGAAGCACAGGGGTGGCAGCATCATGCTGTGGGGGTGTTTTGCTGCAGGAGGGACTGGTGCACTTCACAAAATAGATGGCATCATGAGGAAGGAAAATGATGTGGATATATTGAAGCAACATCTCAAGACATCAGTCAGGAAGTTAAAACTTGGTCGCAAATGGGTCTTCTAAATGGACAATGACCCCAAGCATACTTCCAAAGTTGTGGCAAAATGGCTTAAGGACAACAAAGTCAAGGTATTGGAGTGGCCATCACAAAGCCCTGACCTCAATCCTATAGAACATTTGTGGACAGAACTGAAAAAGCGCGTGCGAGCAAGGAGGCCTACAAACCTGACTCAGTTACACCAGTTCTGTCAGGAGGAATGGGCCAAAATTCACCCAACTTATTGTGGGAAGCTTGTGGAAGGCCACCTGAAACGTTTGACCCAAGTTAAACAATTTAAAGGCAATGCTACCAAATACTAATGGAGTGTATGTAAACTTCTGACCCACTGGGAATGTGATGAAAGAAATAAAAGCTGAAATAAATCATTCTCTCTACTATTATTCTGACATTTCACATTCTTAAAATAAAGTGGTGATCCTAACTGACCTAAGACAGGGAATTTTGACTAGGATTAAATGTCAGGAATTGTGAAAAACTGAGTTTAAATGTATTTGGCTAAAGTGTATGTAAACTTCCGACTTCAACTGTAAGCTTTTTGTGCGTATGTACAATTTCAGGGATCTTTTAATTCAGCTCATGAAACACGGGACCAACACTTTACATGTTGCGTTTATATTTTTGTTCAGGGTATTTGTTTTTAGCAACCTCACAGCTTTCCAAACCCATATGCTCCCCTGAATTGAAGTCATTCTGGTTGTTAAGATATGCTTGCTGCCGTTACGTGTGTGTGATGTGTGTTCGTGATTAAGAGTAAAAGAATGTCAGTGGTGTGTATGTGTGCGTGTGTGTGTTTATGTGTGTGTGTGTGTTTATGTTTGGAGGGGATGCGGGCTTGGTGACATGGCAGGAGAGGCTGTTTCCACATGCCCAGAGAGCAGGCCCTTCTAGTCTCGCTCCTGAGAACTATATACAGCCACACCGCAAAGTAAAATAACTACAGCTATAACAACAGCCAAGCAAAGTAAACAAAACCCTAAATACAAAAAACTAAATATAGGATCCGTACGGGAATACTCATGATTAAGACAGGCAACAGGTTCTCGGAAGATTAAATTGAGTTTAGAGAACATTTTTGGGGAAATTGGATGTCTGGACAAAATATAGGCTGTTGATTTCTAAAGTGAAAGCGGCATCCCTCGTCAGTAAAAATTTATTTGAATAAATACTGCAAAGGAAAACTGGCAGCGTGAAAATTATTAACACAATGAAACAAAGACGGAGGGGTGGCGAATCTTGTTTTATGTAAGCGTGGAAATTATTTTGACACAAAAGAAAAGGCATGCTCTCGTCCTGTACGGGAAGAGAATTAAAATGTGAAAAGCGCATCACCACGCAGTTAACACTTGCTCACAGATTACAGTTTGGGATTTGATCGGCCGTGAGGCGAAATATGAACTTGGGAGATGTTGACAGCGTGATGACATATTGTGTCAAATCCACGCATTGGTTTTTTCTCTCTCTGGAACAGATGGGCATTTGGCCCGTCGTCATCGTTGTCTTGTCCATGGAAATATGTGCCACCATTTTGTTGTAGCGCGGTGAATCACTGCGACACCTAGTTCAATGCCGCATTTTCATACAGACATGAGAAATGAACAGACGGCGTTGTCTAAACGTTGGTTCTTTCATAACAAATCTAAACTTTGCTCAAACTAGTATTATCTAACCGCTGCAATTTAATAGAACCCCTAATTAATTAATTATCAATAAATATTTATTTAATCAATACATATTCCGGCACTTCTGTATTTCCACATTTTCACTCAGTCTAACCTGTTAATATTATATATACACTCAAATCTAACCTGTTAATATAATATATACTCTAAGTCTAACCTGTTAATATAATATATACTCCCATCACCACAGACTGTATATGTATATTTCACTGTACATATATGAGGAAAACTGAAACATTTTCACCGCAGTGGCTACGGGCTCCTGTGTTAAAAAATGAACGAGCCATTTTACAGGCATCTTTCTGTTCACTGAATATCAGGGTCAATTATGGAGGCCCGTCTGGAAGCCATTCTCTGCGCATTAGTGCAGATTAGGCAAGCAGGCCCACAGAGCAGTAGGAGGGGACCCACCCCAGGGTCATCTGTCTGGGTAACCCACATATCTCCCAGGCGCTCCTCACTGTCATATTCGCCCACCCACCCCCAGCGAAACAAACGGCAGAGCATAACATGGCCAAGCACACATAGGCTACACACACACACACACACACACACACACGTAAGGACATACACACTCTGAAAGAGTAAAGTGGTAGCCCCTAACACCCACCGACGGTTTTCAATAATAAAAGGAAAAATGATAAATGATTAATCAATAATGTCCACTCAATTAATCATGCCTTTTGGTTAAGGCTAAATTGACTTTGCCATTGATAGAATGACAAACAAACAGTGCCTTTGCAAAATTGTCCAATCTGGCAACACACAAAAAAAAAAAAGAAAAAAAAAAGGGCACCGGAATAATAAAGCTTGCTAAATGTCAACGACAATATATTTTCTGGTTTGGCAGCAATCTGTTTTGTTCCATGTGAGCACTCTGAAACTGCTCTGTCAGGGCCGAGCCCTTTCATTTCCCTACCAAAGGTTCCGCTCATTTCCCATGCACCTTTGCTTCCGCAAAGGTTCAAAGGCTCTCTCCAGTCAGAGCATAGAGATAAGAGATGAGACTAGGAATAAAGAGAGGGGGAATGGGGGGTGAAAGTAAAAGAGAGAGAGCGCGAGAGAAAGAGACAGATATGTGCTTCTGCCTGTCTCTCTGATCTGCAGACTGGGAACTAGACTACAGCTTCTACTGGGTCTGATCCCTGTCTATGCTTTTGTCTCTGGGACGAGAGCATGGAGAAGGCAAGGAACGAAACAAAGAGAAAAAGCGAAGGTGTGGGAGAGGGAGATAGGGATAGAGGGAGATAGGGATAGAGGGAAACAGGGATAGAGGGAGGGGGAGAGGGAGATAGGGATAGAGGGAGATAGGGATAGAGGGAGAGGGAGATAGGGATAGAGGGAGGGGGAGAGGGAGATAGGGATAGAGGGAGGGGGAGAGGGAGATAGGGATAGAGGGAGATAGGGATAGAGGGAGATAGGGATAGAGGGAGGGGGAGAGGGAGATAGGGATAGAGGGAGATAGGGATAGAGGGAGATAGGGATAGAGGGAGATAGGGATAGAGGGTGATAGGGATAGAGGGAGAGGGAGATAGGGATAGAGGGAGACAGGGATAGAGGGAGACAGGGATAGAGGGAGACGGGGATAGAGGGAGGGGGAGAGGGAGATAGGGATAGAGGGAGAGATAGGGATAGAGGGAGACATGGATAGAGGGATAGAGGGAGGGGGAGAGGGAGATATGGATAGAGGGAGACAGGGATAGAGGGAGATAGGGATAGACGGAGACAGGGATAGAGGGAGACAGGGATAGAGGGAGATAGGGTTAGAGGGAGATAGGGTTAGAGGGAGATAGGGTTAGAGGGAGATAGGGATAGAGGGAGACAGGGATAGAGGGAGATAGGGTTAGAGGGAGATAGGGATAGAAGGAGGGGGAGGGGGAGACGGAGATAGGGATAGTGGGAGATAGGGATAGAGGCAGATAGGGATAGAGGGCGTGGGAGAGGGAGATAGGGATAGAGGGAGATAGGGAGGGGAAGGGGGAAGTTGCCTCATGTACAATTATCAACTTTTCTATTTTTTTGGCTGGAGGACAACAATTCCATCAGTAATGTTGGGGAATTCAGTCGTCAGGTATAGGCTGGTCAGGGATTCAGTCGTCAGCTATAGGCTGGTCGGGGATCTGGTCGTCAGCTATAGGCTGGTCGGGGATCTGGTCGTCAGCTATAGGCTTCATCGTATCTCAGATAAAAGTAATATACTAGTCTGAGCACTCATCTGCTACAAACGATCTCTGCGGGAGGAAAGCCATTAAAGTAAATCGCCATATGGTCATAAAAGATAGACGTGGAAAGCTTTGGGGAAACTCAACACTGTCACAATCTGCTCCTCCTGTCTCAATTCACTGTAAAGATGGAAAGTTGGGTTTTCCCTGTTACCCTCTACACTAGGGAGTGGAAGGAAGCCACAGAACAGAATTACTTGGCGCATTTGGTGGCAGCTGTGGGATCCAGCCTTAACCGAGGGTACAGGAAAGCCAGGGGCCATTTAATGAGCCTCTATGAATTCCACCCAGATTTGAAGTGGGAGAGAAGTCGGAGAAAGGGGCTGGGGCTGCAGTTAATTGGCAGTAAGCGAACCGGTCATCCGGATGACAGATCAGGGCAAAGGGGGAAAAGCTTGCTAATCACGACAGATTAGCACACAATAAATCAGGAGTTTTAGATGGAGACACGCTCTGCATGACGGATAGAGAGAAAGAGAGAAGGATAGAGTAACAGAGAGAGAGAAAGAGAGAGAAATAGGGACTCTGGGAGAGGGGGGAAGAGAACAGAAAGAAAGCACAGCAGTCTCCATGTTTAACAGTCTTGTTAACAGACTTAAGAACCATAGTTTGCTGCGTTTCTGTAGCTTTGGTGAGACTGACCCTGAGATGCAGGCTATAAAAAGAGAGACCGGGATAAAATAGGGTTCAAAGCAAACTCATGCAATAGCGAAAACACTCAGGCTTCAATGGTCTAGCAGAGATTTGCTATATGACGGTTTGGAACCTTATGATAGGGATTTTTTGCATAATGAGCGAATGGCGTCTAGCATGCTGTGAGGGGTTAGATTACTTTTAGCAGCCATATTGATTCAATCTATCTTCGTGGACAAGTCTTGTAAGCACCTAAAACTACCCAAAACAGATGATGGATGAGTAAATAACTACCGCAAATATGAGTCAGAGTACCCACAATTCCCTGTTGTCAGTAGTCATTCCGGTGAAGTCCTAAGAGTTTGGACAAAATGGCTAAGGGAGAGCCAACAAAAATGCTGAGCAAGTCCGAATCCGAGTCCGAGCTGGATTGGCTCCTGTGCGGCAGCGATAGCCCCAACAAACCTCACGCCCACCTCAGGAACAATGACGGATGCTGTGAAACGTTGACTTCGACGTGGCCCCAGAAAGAGACGGCGGGAGCGCGGACATCGAGTCGACAGCTGAGCCTCTCATCAGAGCCTGCACTGTCACACTGGTTTGGCTATGCTTTGATACGGGGCACGACAACTCCCGCATTCCTTTTTAAAAACTTTTACACAGAGTGACGAGGAGGCTGACCCCCTGCCCCTGCCCTCCACCACACTCACACTCACTCCTCTACCCCCAACCCCCTCCAGCCCCCCCGCGGCGCGTTCACACGCACCAATTCCGGGTCAGCGGCCATGACTGCGATTTACAGTGAAGCAGAAGAAGAGGAAGGCGGGCGGGAGGGCGGGACTAACAACATCACCCCACACAACCCCACCCTCTCGCCCAAACCCCTTGCCCCGCCCGCACCCACATGCCTACCGCCTCCATCTTCTCCTGCCTCCATTTTGTGAGCCATAGGCCCCAAGATCCAGCTAAAGTCATAAAAGGAGCACTTGCTCTAACTCGGCCATTAGACAAGTCGGAGTACAGCCTATATTTTCAAGGGTTTGGGGGATTTGTTTGAACATAGTGTAGTTGTCTCCATACTGTCCTTCTATGCGTTAGTCTCTGTGATTAGCCTGTGAGCGAGGACAGTCAGTCTGTTGCTGTGCTCTGCAGCGACGCCCTGCGACAACCGGCCCTCATTGGTCTAGCACCACCTAGTCCCCACGGGCCACCCAAGCCAAGCTTCCCAGCAGGGGGGCAAGGTCTGGAAAGGCTGCCCTAGCGTCTCCATATTCTAATCATTATTAAGATTATTATTATTACAGTCGGAGGCCGTCCAGAGATGATTATCTGTCAGCTGGACGTAGCGCTATACGGTAGGGTATTGTCTGCTTAGGAGATTAAAACCTGCAGATTAGGCAAATCGCAAACAAGCGCCGGGCAACCTTTTGTTTGATACCGCGGGCCCTTGTGGGCCTATTCATATCGCTCCCGCAGAGGGGCTTCGAGTCTTAAACACTTTCAGAAGCTGAGGATACTTGAGATGCAGTAACATAAAATCACTGCTCAAGATAAGACCTTGTTGGTATTTGCCCAAAAGATATCTCGATATTCAGACATATTCAAATTGAAAATAAATCTGTAATTTCAATTCAAACTTGTGAAATAGATGTTAGTTGATTACATCAACAACAACAAAAACTTATAATTTTATTCAGGTGCATTTGCCCCAGACATCCTTCCACGCTGGCCAATATGATGTAGCAGTCATTCACAAAACAAAATGGTTCTAGTATATTTAGAGGCATTAGCAATCTGCTCACGTAACTAAGAGTTTATCTTTTTTGTGAACATTGGCAGTTGCGATATCCCAGTGAACTACTTCAAAGTGTTATATGTCCTGAATCTAAGGATTCCAACTGCATTATTCAAATCCATGGAGAGAGGGGGGGGGGAAGTCCCCCCCTCCCCTTTTTGCTACCCCCCCTCCCGTCCTAAGAGCTTTTGATCAGAATAAAGTGGTGGGTCACGCCACATGAGTCAGGGAATTAAAATTGAGCCTCTGAAGTTCCAACCATATCGTGGCTTTGAAGGAAATTGAGGGCAACCGATAAACCTGACCTCACATATTACGACGGCATGGGGGTCAGAGATCCAGAAAATGTACGTCACATGGCCGAGCATTCCTTTGTGCTCGGCGTAACCAATCCTCAAACATAAGTCAGGCTTACCCAGAGTATAAAACGTATCTAATGAGTCTCTCTTCCTCTCTCTAAGCCAGGTAGAAGCTCAGTATAAGGGTCTATCTTAACATGATTTAAATCACCCAGGTATTAGAGGTATCACATCACCCTGCTTAAACCAAGTTATCGGCTATGGCCAATCATGTTGTCGGTGCAACTTTGAGAGCTGACTAATGTACAAAAATGTCTATGTATTACTAGTTGGAAGCAACTAATAGGACACAATGCTGTTTGGACGTCCTGTATTGAAGATAGCCTCTATCCCAGCCTTAAAGTGAGGGAAGTCGAATAAGTGTTGTGTTATTGGCCTGGTGCTTGGTCTGGTGTCCAAGGTAGTCAAATTCCCACAGAATAATCTATCTGAAGGGGGTAAGAGTGCCAAGTGGTAAGAGTGCCATAACACACTGATTCTTCTAACAACTGGCTAAATATTACAGTAATTTCAAAGCTGTAAGATAGAGGCGCATGATCAGAAATGCGTGTGACTTCCCCTACAGGGCTTTACTATGCTGTGGGGTTATTGCAGACTCTATGCCTCACATCATACTGTCGTTAATAGTTACCACATCCACAAAGTCATAAACCCTACCTATTTCTACAATTTATCTTCTTAAAATATGATTTTAAACCTATCCTTGAATCTAACCTTGACCACACTGCTAACCTTATGCTTAAACTTAAATTAAGGCCAAGAAGCACATTTTTGTTTTCATGAATTTTTACGATATAGCCATTTTTGACTTTGTGGCTGTGGTAACTACTGGAAACCATGCCCCCTCCAGGTCCCTGGGCTCTGCAACTGAGCATTATGGGATGCTGGTGGACCAAGGGAAGCAGGCGCAATTTAGTGAGTTGCTAGGGGGATGGGGTAGAGGCCAGGGTCTAGGTTAGAATGGATTCCTCTGCGACTATTTGGACAGCCAGTGTCGGATTACCTTCTCTCCCTCCCTGTCTCCTTTGACAAATGGCCTTCCACTGGGGCAGCAGTGTTGCACTTGCACACTTTCAGCTACTGGAACATGAGGTGGTGTATTGTTCTCTCAGCATCACTTCCCCATCGTTTTTCTCTCCCCCTCTCCCTGTTCTTCATGACAAAAAACATACAGTGTGGGTTCAATGGCATTTCAAGAAAATTAGCACTGGCAGAATCCATTTGCAGCTGAGAGCAGTCTCAGGCTTTTCCCCGTGTTACGTAGACTGCCCGGCGTTCGGATAAAACAGGGTCAAATTAAATAAATTAAAAATGTGCGAGTTGCTGGTGTTGCTTCCTGCAGTCCGCTGTTGCCAGTCGGAATCTGCTGACTGTGCAGGCTTTTGATTTATTCCACCCTCACGGCTTTGTTGCTGGCGGTAGCTGGCGGACACCGCGCCGGTCAGTCGGGCCTTCCACGCAGCAGTACTGGACGCAGGCCTGTCAAAGCCCTCCGCTTAGCGCCCCACTTTATTTACTAGGGGCCAACGGCCAAAGTTAAAATGCTACCTGGGAGTTAAGTTCAGTGACGGCTCAAGTGCTTTATGTTTACCCAAGTGGGTTCGAGAGGGAGGGATGTCTCTCTGCGGTGTGGGAGGCTTTTTATCTGAGGTAGAGTGATCGGCAGATTCTGCCCGGCGGAATACCATTCAGAGAAGGTACAAAGGCTGAGCTTTTCTACCTCAAACCTCAATCCAGGAGGCAGGGCGGGGATATATGTAAATGAGGAGATGCAAGGAATACGAAAGAAGCCGTAGTGGTTTGAGGCGGGATGGGGGGAGCTTGCTGTGGGAGAAGAAAAAAGATCCAAGAATGAAAATCTTGTTAGTGTGAGGCAGGGTGCCAATTTTGAAAGGGGGTGAAGAGGTAGGGGGGCTGGCTGCCAAAGAGAGGGGAGAGAGAGCCCCGCCAACCAACTGCTCCAGACTGATGCATACTCTGTCCGTCTCCAAGGAGGCTCTCCTTTAAAACCGGGGCATCTGGTGTATGTCTGGCGTGATCGATCCATACATCCTTATCCATCACATAAATGACGTTGCATGTGGTGAAGCGGTCATCAAATAATCACAGTAATTAATGACTGTGATGTCAATACACCATGCCAAAAGGGGCCCAACATATTTTAGGCTTGTGGGAACCATGTTCCTCCTGAACCCTGTCCAAAACGCATCACATTCTATTTTCACATGACAAACGCAAATGTGATATCAGCAAATTGGAAGCCACTAAGCATCTCGAGTATGAGGAGGCCATTTCCTCTGTGTCGAAATTCATTCCAACCCATCTGGTAACTGTAGGTCTATGCTTTGAGACTCCCCACTGTGGATCGTAAGTCTGCATTGTCAAGCCAGACTGACAGAGGAGAATAGTCGAGGCGAGCTGGGCGGGTTGAGTTTCATCGATCACATTTTGTCCGCCAATCGATCCCACATCGGCCTCGCAATCACTTCCCCCTCTCACTGGGTTTCTCCGCACGGCAGATATATTGATCATAAGGAAGTAACCTACGGTATGTGTATCCTCCAAAGCAAACACCCACCCACACCAGATTCTTTCTTGTCATTAGGGTTCCTCATACTCTGCATAGGCCCTCAGGAATTGCTGCCACATGGCTAAGATTGTTCCCTTCACAGCATGTTAGTGTAGCATTGTTGGTTGGATGCCACTGACTGTTTTCAGCGCAGAAAGCCAGAGAAAGATTGAGAAAAAGAGGGAGAGGACACGGTTTTGCAGAGTGGACTGTAAACGGGTGTGGTGGTGATGGTGGTGTGCAGGACCAGAGCAGCAGACCACCCAATACTGGGCCAGAGATATATTTAGCTCTGTACCGTTGACAGTGGTCCAGTCACAACAGTAAGGGCCTAAAGGGGAAGGAATCCAGTCAATAATGCACAGCTTGAATTACCTATGTTTCCTTGAATGATCTGACCGCCATATACTGTACTATTGGCAAGGCTGGTAAGCCTACACTGGGAGAGCTTTAGCCTGCACAAGTGCATTGAGGGAAGTTGGCTAATTGATGGAAGTAGGCAAATGTTGGTTAATTGAGGGCAAAGAGCCAATTGTTGGTGACATCAGGGATAAGGGCACAGGTGTGAGAAGACACTACTAAGATTGTGACAACCACAACCACAGACACACGGTGATGTCCATCTATTTTCGCACTCTGAGGACACGGTGTCTGTGATGTCGTAATGGCGGTACTCTAGCTTAGTCTCCTGCTGTGGTTGCTGTTTTAACGAGTGGAAGCTGTGGAGCAGCTGTCTACTGACAGAGAAGGGGCCAGAACACAGCTGTCTGCTGACAGAGAAGGGGCCAGAACACAGCTGTGTGTGAGGTAGAGAGAGGTAGAGGTAGAGGTAGAGGTAGAGGTAGAGAGAGAGAGAGAGAGAGAGAGAGAGAGAGAGAGAGAGAAAGAGATACAGAGATGTGTTCAGAAAAAGAGAGAGAGAGGTATAGCCTGTCAAGTCCCAATTGCGTCTAACATGACATCAAATGTTTGTCTTTGCCTGCGGATTTGTACGTGAGCGTGTGTGTGTTTATACTGTAATGTAGGCTGTAATTGTGAGGATGTTATTAGCATTCCATTGATGTATTTCCCTCTCTTCTTGTTTCTCTCTCTTTCTAGATGGTTCCTGCTGGTGGTGTGTGTGGTGTGAGTGGAACGTTTTCAAGGCAGCACGTGCCAGTGGGTCGGCCATGACACTTTGAGAAAGAAAGATCCCTGAAGCTGGACTTCAAAGCAGAGTTCCGTGTTGAACACACACACACACGTAGACACAAACACATCAAGGTCACAATGGTCTCAGTAATATTTCCTAGGTGAAACATGATAACTGGTCAGAGAGCCTGATGTTTTAAAGGAAAAGAAGCCTGTACAGGACAGTAAACAGCAGTAAGATGCCATAGAGACCCAACGACAGGTCTAGGAGCAGCTAGGGATGTGCATCTTTCCCTTTCAAGACGATTAGATACGTATCTAGATACACTATGTGGACACCTGCTCGTAGAACATCTCATTCCAAAATCATGGGCATTCTGTGAAGGCTTTCCACTAGATGTTGGAACATTGCTGCGTGGACTTGCTTCCATTCAGCCGCAAGAGCATTAGTGAGGTCGGGCACTGATGTTGGGGATATTAGGCCTGGCTCGCAGTCGGTGTTCCAATCCATCCCAAACGTGTTCGATGGGGTTGAGGTCAGGGCTCTGTGCAGGGCAGTCAAGTTCTTCCACACCGATCTCGACAAACCATTTCTGTATGGACCTCGCTTTGTGCACAGGGGCATTGTCATGCTGAAACAGGAAAGGGCCTTCCCCAAACTGTTGCCACAAAGTTGGAAGCACAATATCGTCTAGAATGTCATTGTACGCTGTAGCGTTAAGATTTCCCTTCACTGGAACTAAGGGGCCTAGCCCGACCCATAAAAACAGCCCCAGATCATAATTCCTCCTCCACCAAACTTTACAGTTGGCACTGTGCATTCGGGCAGGTAGCATTCTCCTGGCATCCACCAAACCCAGATTTGTCCGTCGGACTGCCAGATGGTGAAGCGTGATTCATCACTCCAGAGAACGCATTTCCACTGCTCCAAAGTCCAATGGCTGGGAGCTGTACACCACTCCAGTTGACGCTGAGTTTTGTGCATGGTGATCTTAGGCTTGTGTGCGGCTGCTCGGCCATGGAAACCCATTTCATGAAGCTCCCGACGAACAGTTATTGTGCTGACGTTGCTTCCAGAGTCAGTTTGGAACTCGGTAGTGAGTGTTGCAACGGAAGACAGACAATTTTTACGAGCTACGCGCTTCAGTACTTGGCGGTCCCGTACTGTGAGCTTGTGTGACCTACCACTTCGCGGCTGAGCCGTTGTTGCTCCTAGACGTTTCCACTTCACAATAACAGCACTTACAGTTGACCGTGGCAGCTCTAGCAGGGCAGAAATTTGACGAACTGACTTGTTGGAAAGGTGGCATCCGATGACGGTGCCACGTTGAAAGTCACTGAGCTCTTCAGTACAGGCCATTTTACTGCCAATGTTTGTCTATAGAGATAGCATGGCTGTGTGCTCGATTTTATACACTTGTCAGCAACGGGTGTGGCTGAAATGGCCGAATCCACTAATTTGAAGGGGTATCCACATACTTTTGTATATATAGTGTACATGGGCTCCGATACGATACAGTAACCATACGTTTTAGTTTAAAACGTTTCGGTGCATTTCGGTTCATGAGCTGGGCCTCTCTGAGCTGGATCTGTCTGATCAGACCTTTGTGTGTGTGTAAATGAAGTGTGTCTATGGTGTATGTACTGTGTGTGTGTGTGTCTGTGTGTGTGTGTGTGTGTGTGTGTGTGTGTGTGTGTGTGTGTGTGTGTGTGTGTGTGTGTGTGTGTGTGTATAGTACCAGACAAAAGTTTGGACACACCTACTCATTCAAGGGTTTTGCTTTATTTTTTACTATTTTCTACATTGTAGAATAATAGTGAAGACATCAAAACTATGAAATAACACATATGGAATCATGTAGTAACCATAAAAGTATTAAACAAGTCAAAATATATTTTATATTTGAGATTCTTCAAAGTAGCCACCCTTTGCCTTGATGAGAGTTTTGCAGTCTCTTGGCATTCTCTCAACCAGTTTCATGAGGTAGTAACCTAGAATGCATTTCAATTAACAGGTGTGCCTTGTTAAAAGTGAACCCCCATCTCAAAATAGAATGGTTTCGACCGTTTGGAGTGAGCTTCTTTGTTTCACCTTTTTTCCTCCGCTTTGGCCTTGCAGCGCGCCTCGCCAAAGTGATTCCTCATTATTAAATTATCAACTTTACCCTGTATATCTAAAAATGACCATATACGCTGATTGTTTAAAGCAAAACTACCAAAACTATTGCTGAAGGTGAACCTGAAATATTAAAATACAATCTATTGTAAGTCCCGCATAGCAGGTAGCCTATAGCCAGATGAGTTGGGTCTCCGGTAGCTAACTTTTACTCCAGTAAAGCACAATTCTCAACAGAGCATAGATAACAATAACCTAGCAAATTACATAGGTTGTCACTCAACTAATTAAGCCTAATATCACACAAGCCATTTTAGCATTTGAATGCTGAACGAGCAGATGTGCCAGATCAGGAACAGGCTGCCTACTTCGCGTTGGTCAGCGCGCGAAGCTGGGCACAGTGCGCAGTTTGACTAGGCTACTAGGCTACTGATATTCCCTGGGGTTGTTCGGCATACAAAATGACTTGTAGATCAATGAATGTCAACACAGTTACATGCTTAGTTCAACACTGAAGGAGAGGAAACACCAGTTGTCACAAAATATTAAGTATTTTCGGAAGGTAGAAAGAATGTAATATGAGCAAAAAAGTTTAGTGACTCTGCAATTCGTAACGTTTGAATCTAGTTTTTGTCCGATGCATGCTAGATTTGGATCGGTTTGGGGTCTGTGGACCAATGCAGTCATATCTCAAACATTTGAATAGGGGACTGACGCATATCGGTGAATCATTACATCCCTAGGAGCAGCCTTAGCAAAGTGATACAATAAAACAGAGGCCATAGAGACGTAACAACAGATCCAGGACAGTGGAGGCTGCTGAGGGGAGGACGGCTCATAATAATGGCTGGAACAAAGTGAATGGAATGGAATCAAACACATGTTTTCCATGTAATATGATACCATTCCACTTATTCCGCTCCAGACATCACCACAAGCCCCTCCTCCCCAATTAAGGTGCCACCAACCTCCTGTGATCCAGGATTATTCTTAGGTTTAGCACTGTACACCATGACACAGAGTGGCCAATGTAACAGACAGCAGATCTAAGAACAGCCTTAGCAAAGTGAAACATGCCATAGAGACCCAACAACAGATCGAGGACCAGCCCTTAGAACAGTGAGTAAACAAAATACACAGACTAGGTTCTGAGTGACGTGGAGAGAGCCAGTGAGAGCCAGAGAGAGCCAGAGAGAGCCAGTGAGAGCCAGAGAGAGCCAGCGAGAGCCAGTGAGAGCCAGAGAGAGCCAGTGAGAGCCAGAGAGAGCCAGAGAGAGCCAGTGAGAGCCAGTGAGAGCCAGTGAGAGCCAGAGAGAGCCAGTGAGAGCCAGTGAGAGCCAGTGAGAGCCAGAGAGAGCCAGTGAGAGCCAGAGAGAGCCAGTGAGAGCCAGTGAGAGCCAGTGAGAGCCAGTGAGAGTCAGAGAGAGCCAGTGAGAGCCAGTGAGAGCCAGTGAGAGCCAGAGAGAGCCAGTGAAACCTCAGGTGCCCTCGGGGAACATTCAACGCTGTCGGTGAGTTTGAGCATCTGACAGAAACCATCGACCGTTGACTGTACCCTGAGGGCCACTGTTCCCGTCCAGGTGGATGAACACACACACTGGCATACACAGAGGCCACAGAGAATCTTCAAGACACACACACAAACCTAAAGTTAAATACCGAAGGCACACACACACACACACACACACAATTGAATCTTAAAGGCGCACACAAACTTGAATCTTAAAACACACACACACACACACAGTTGGATCCTCTCTCCTCCTTTCATGAGCTGATGGCTGCGATAAACATTCATTGCTGTCGGTGGGTTTGATGTGAATATAACTCACTGATCAATGAATGAACACTGCGGTTCAAACACCTCGATTACCAATCAATGAAGTGGAATCAAGAGGGTAGGTTCACTGTGTAGCCAATCATGAACAGAGGAGTCGTCGAGAATACACCCCTTTTTTCCAACCAAAGAACCTTTCAGGTTTTTGTCAAGTGTGTGCTATCCTACTCAATCACTCTAAATCCCTCTATACTCTCTCATTTAACTAAAATGATATAGTTCATTACCTCACATACCCGCTCAATTTGATCTGTCTGTAGGATAGAAAACAAATATTTATTTTACACATAATTAATTGAAAGATGTTGAATATCAGTACCCTCTTTAAAAATGTTGGTTCATGACTACTATGTAGTTGAGTAAGTGTTCAGTGTCTCAATAATATGTTTTGTGTTTTGGATTTCTTTTTTCTTTTTTTTCTTCTTTTTTTTCTTCAGCAAAATGTAATTAATTATTTATTATTATTATTAATATCATGGACCAATATTTGATACATGATCATTACTGCAGCAGAACTTTATTGAATCGAGCGTCCGCTCGAGGGACTTTCATTTGTCTTTGCCGGTCAGTCTGCTAACCCCAAACGAGTCCACTTCGACATGACGTCAACCTCTGAGTCTGCATGCTAGCTCATTTCTGCCCCTGTTAACTGGTGTCAGTCCTGCAAGAACCATGTGGAGCTAATCTCCGCAGTAATTGCTTCATTCTAAATTGCAACCACGCTGGGAATTTTTAACACATCGACATTTTTCCAGTGTAGCCACGACCGCATGCACATTTTCTTTAGTCTTTAAAATAAAAACATATTTCCAGTGGAAAGCAGCAGCAGTGATGTCTGGGAGCCCCTAAATGGAAAGCAGGCCCCTATGTAACACAGACACGCACACATACACATGGACACATGCTGAACTCACACACTGTACACACATGGTAGGGACACACATTACTGTACACACACACCCAACGGTGCCCCAGTACCTCTTTTATCCAAGCTATTAAACACAGCCTGCTGCTTCTCAGCTTCACACAAACTCACGACCCCCCCCCAACCCCACGAACCCTCCATGCCCCACGACCCCCCCCCCCCCCCCTCCTGTCTGGATTAATTTACGAGGGTGGGGTCGTCAAAACCGAAAAAGACAAAGACCTGTTTTCATTGGATATGCTGTTGTTTTCACTTTGACTTTTTGGGGGGATATAAGCCTTGCTAAAGGTAGCTAGTTACATCCTTTCAAGAATCTAATTGAAATAAATAGCCAATAAAAAAAGGAGACTCCGAATATTAAATCCCAAAATGCCCGTTACCTTTCCTCACCCTCACAGGCAAACTCTACGGCTGCCATCTTCTGTGATCCACTCTATCCAACAAGAGAATGCAGATTCCCCACCCTCCCAGACCCCAATGTAGTCAACTCCCACAGACATCCGGAAGGCAGGCAGCACAACATTATTCTTCCCCCCCACCCCCACCCAGCTGTGGGCAGCTCTGTGGGCTATGGGAGGTACAGGTGTGGGTCAGCAGGCCTTCTCAGGACACTGTAAGACCTGGTTCCTTTATAGTAGAGTACAGAGCTTAGAGCCATATGGCTAGGATTAGTACACACACACACACTTCCTGTTTTATGAGTGGTGAATGAAGAAGGCATATGGGAATACGGGAGGAAAGAGATTTTTGCACTGTAAAATACATCTGAATGCAGTCAATTGCATTACTGGTGAAAAGGGGACACACAATTTCCAAAGGTATCGCACAATTGGGCATGCCATCCAGTAGAATGGCAGTTTATTCACGTCTATTGCTTAACATTATCTTATTAAAATGTGGTCTATTCTATGTAACTCACTAAAACAAGGCATTGGATGGGTCGATTTAGAATAAATAAAATATATATTTGACTTGACTATATTTGTGTCTTGTGATGTTTTCGTTGGCCTGAGCTTCTGACTTTGTGTGTATTATACAAAGTGTCCCGTCCCCTCCTCCCTGTCCCCTCCTCCCTGTCCCTGTCCCCTCCTCCCTGTCCCCTACTCCCTATCCCCTCCTCCCTACTCCCTGTCCCCTCCTCCCTGTCCCCTCCTCCCTGTCCCTGTCCCCTCCTCCCTGTCCCCTACTCCCTGTCCCCTACTCCCTGTCCCTGTCCCCTCCTCCCTGTCCCCTACTCCCTATCCCCTCCTCCCTACTCCCTGTCCCCTCCTCCCTGTCCCCTACTCCCTGTCCCCTACTCCCTACTCCCTGTCCCCTCCTCCCTACTCCCTCCTCCCTGTCCCCTACTCCCTGTCCCCTCCTCCCTACTCCCTCCTCCCTGTCCCCTACTCCCTGTCCCCTCCTCCCTACTCCCTCCTCCCTGTCCCCTCTTCCCTGTCCCCTACTCCCTGTCCCCTACTCCCTGTCCCCTCCTCCCTACTCCCTGTCCCCTCCTCCCTACTCCCTCCTCCCTGTCCCCTCCTCCCTGTCCCCTACTCCCTGTCCCCTCCTCCCTACTCCCTCCTCCCTGTCCCCTACTCCCTGTCCCCTACTCCCCAGTCCACAACATGCCTCCACTGGTTTATTGTGTTGGGGCTTCTAAGTCGGTGGATATATCTATCTATATATATGCACAGTATCTTCAGAAAGTATTCAGACCCCTTGACTTTTTCCACTTTGTTAGGTTACAGCCTTATTCTTAAATTGATTAAATTGATTTTTCCCCCTCATCAATCTACACACAATACCCCATAATGACAAACCCAAAAAGTGAAATATCACATTTACATAAGTATTCAGACCCTTTACTCTGTACTTTGTTGAAGCACTTTTGGCAGCGATTACAGCCGAGTCTTCTTGGGTATGACGCTACAAATTTGGCACACCTGTATTTGGGGAGTTTCTCCCATTCTTCTCTGCAGATCCTCTCAAGCTCTGTCTGGTTGGATGGGGAGCGTTGCTGCACAGCTATTTTCTGGTCTCTCCAGAGATGTTCGATCGGGTTCAAGTCCAGGCTCTGGCTGGGCCACTCAAGGACATTCAGAGATTGTCCTGAAGCCACTCCTGCATTGTCTTTGCTGTGTACTTAGGGTCGTTGTCCTGTTGGAAGGTGAACCTTCGCCCCAGTCTGAGGTCCTGAGCGCTCTGGAGCAGGTTTTCATCAAGGATCTCTCTGTACTTTGCTCCGTTCATCTTTGCCTCGATCCTGCCACCACCATGCTTCACCGTAGGGATGGTGCCAGGTTTCCTCCAGACGTGACGCTTGGCATTCAGGCCAAATAGTTCAATCTTGGTTTCATCAGACCAGAGAATCTTGTTTCTCATGGTCTGAGAGTCCTTTAGGTGCCTTTTGGCAAACTCCAAGCGGGCTGTCATGTGCCTTTTACTGAGGAGTGGCATCCATCTGGCCACTCTACCATAAAGGCTTGATTGGTGGTGCTGCAGAGATGGTTGTCCTTCTGGAAGGTTCTCCCATCTCCACAGAGGAACTCTAGAGCTCTGTCAGAGTGACCATCGGGTTCTTGGTCACCTCCCTGACCAAGGCCCATTTCCCCCGATTGCTCAGTTTGGCCGGGCGGCCAGCTCTAGGAAGAGTCTTGGTGGTTCCAAACTTCTTCCATTTAAGAATGATGGAGGCCACTGTGTTCTTAGGGACCTTTTTTGGTACCCTTCCCCAGATCTGTGCCTCGACACAATCCTGTCTCGGAGCTCTATGGACAATTCCTTCGACCTCATGCCTTGGTTTCTGCTGTGACATGCACTGTCAACTGTGGGACCTTATATAGACAGGTGTGTGCCTTTCCAAATCATGTCCAATCAATTGAATTTACCACAGGTGGACTAGAAACATCTCAAGGATGATCAATGGAAACAGGATGCACCTGAGCTCAATTTCGAGTCTCATAGCAAAGGGTCTGAATAATTATGTAAATAAGGTATTTCTGTTTTTTATTTTTAATAAATGTGCAAGAATTTATAAAAACCTGTTTTCGCTTTGTCATTATGGGGTATTGGGTGTAGATTGCTGAAAATTATTATTTTTTAAAATCCATTTTAGAACAAGTCTGTAACGTAAGAAAATATCGAAAAAGTCAAGGGGTTTGAATACTTTCCGAAGGCACTGTATATATAACAATATCTGCATTTTAAAACTCTTTTGTCTGGCACATACAGGCCTCACTACCGTCCTAACCACGCGGACACAGCAGTAAACGTGTCTCAACAGAAATAAATAAAAAGGAAAATGGAGAGAGAGAGAAAGACGGAGACAGAGCGCGAGTGCACGTACAGGCCCGTGACATACATCACAGGCACGCACAATGGGGCAGTTGTCACAGGGACTGACATCATCGAGAGGAGCACAGTGTCACCGGGAGAAGAGGGCAAGAATAAGGACCGCCGGTTTTGGGCACTGTCCCAAAACATCAGCCCAGAGCGTACACTCTACGTAGAGTAGAAACAAAAACATAATTTGAGTTCCTCACAAATAGACAGATGAATATCGTGGTTCTTGGAGCTCGACATTCAATCAAAACTGACCCTCTTTTCATAGTAATGCTCATTTGGATATGAATTATATTAGTGTTCACATTCTATAAACTCAACAAGTATAGCAATCAACGCAAACATTCCTTAAACCCCAAAATAAATAAAAAATAAATGTTGTTTGTCCTTAAAACCAAATGATATGATTTGGATTGAATGAGACTTTTGATTGGCTCTAGGGTTAGTCCAAAAATGACATGATAGTCCGCTACAAGAGCAACATAAATCCCAATGTTCTTTGCTGTCATAGCTAGCTCATTGTAGGCTGTGCAACATCACAGCTATTCAGACAACTGTTTAATATCATAAACTGGGTTGTTCGAGTCCTGAATGCTAATTGGCTGACAGCCGTGGTATATCAGACCGTATACCACGCGTATGACAAAACATGTATTTTTACTGCTCTAATTACATTGGTAATCAGTTTATAATAGCAATAAGGCACCTCAGGGTTATGTGGTATATTGCGTCGTGCCTAAGAACAGCCCTTAGCCGTGGTATTTAGCCATATACCACACCCCCACGGGCCTTATTGGTTCATTCTAGCCGTGTCTCTGCTTGAGCATCAGTAATGGAAGGATTGTAATCAGTAAATTACAAAAACAGATAAGACCAGACTTCAAAACTTGCCCTCCCATTCCCACCAGTGGGGTAGACAAAGGCTGGTGGCCACAGATGTTTTAATGAGAAATAAGATGTAATTTAGAGATAACGGAGAGGGGGCGCATTAATATTCGGGCCTAATCTTGATGTTGGTGACAAGCATTGTTGCAGTACACGATGACTTCCTGTGAAATAATGGCTTTTGCTTCCCTCAGACCATGGTAGGAACATAACTGCGTCTTTCAGAAGGGAAAGTTGGAAAAACACTGAACAACATTGTGTAGGTATCAGGGTTGGGGTCAAATCTATTTCAATTTATTCAGTAAGTAAACTGAAATGGAATTGACCCCAACCCTAGTAGGAATATAGCGTTGTATTTATACTATTATCTGATTCAACATGGACATGATACACATGAGCTGTTTCACTAATCGGTGATGTAGCCGCAGTCAGTTTGTATGTTCATCTGAAATGACAGAATTAGACTATTGAGACGCATCAAAGTCAGCTAGTAAGACTTCTATTGACATACATCAGAGTCAGCCAGTAAGACTTCTATTGACATACATCAGAGTCAGCCAGTAAGACTTCTATTGAGATGCATCAGAGTCAACCAGTAAGACTTCTATTGAGATACATCAGAGTCAGCCAGTAAGACTTCTATTGAGATACATCAGAGTCAGCCAGTAAGACTTCTATTGAGATGCATCAGAGTCAGCCAGTAAGACTTCTATTGAGATACAGAGTCAGCCAGTAAGACTTCTATTGAGATGCATCAGAGTCAGCCAGTAAGACTTCTATTGAGATACATCAGAGTCAGCCAGTAAGACTTCTTCCGACATCTCTTACATCACACTCATGCGTCGCGTTAGGGTTCAGTGAAGGACAGAGAAAAGGTCATTATGGGATTGTTTGGACCTCTGGGCTTGGCTTGACATGGCTGAGCTGAGCGATGCAGAGGGAAAGGGAGAGGAGTGGTGGAGACACCCGCGGCCTAGTCCCAGGCATTCACAGTGACTCACATACACACTGTCACAGCCCCACTTACACACAGTGAGTCACACGGCGTGATGGGAAGCCAGAGGACGGTCGATTGGACACATACGCAAATGCACACACACATTCTCATACACACACACACACACACACAGCACATAGATACTGTATATAACAAGCACACACTCAAGCACACTAATTCAGATATACACACTACACAAACCTTCTCACATGAACAGTCAACAAGACACATGGTGCACACACAAACAAACAATCTGGTGTCAGACGACAGCAAAGAGGACAGGAACCAAACAGAGAATCTGGATGGCTCAGACATTGCTGGGCTGTAGCTAATTTGAAGTGAAAATAGTCCCGAATGAAGAATGTGTATAAAGACACCCCTGATGTGCTGCTGTTATGTTCATCACAGTTTAACTTTTGCTTATATAGGTTAAGTCTCATTGAGACAAATTCTCTTATGCAAGAGATTTGTTATTTGAAAAAAAAAACAGAGCCAGAGAGAGGAGAAAGAGGAGAGCGACATCTGACAAGACCCCTGAGGACTGGGCCTTCTGTCGAGAGGCTGTGGGCTTGCTTCCACAACAAATACCATTCCACACTGCCTCCCTGAGGCCACATTTAACACTACAGGTAAAAAGGGACCACACTTTTGCTGCAACCTCTCAACCAAACTAGGAGTAGAGGGGTTTGAGAGGGGTGTGAATCCAACAAGATCTCATAGTTTCCCTTCAAATTCAACGTATTATGGATGAACATCTATTTTTGACGCATTAATTCCGCGTGGTTAAGGGGTTAATTCCAGGGGGTTACAGGGTTAAAACAGAAATAACTCAAATGGTTAAGTTTAGGTATTAATTCAGAGTGGTTAAGGTTAGGGTTTTGGTTTGGGTTATGAAAAACAACCTGCAAAAATTATTGAATTTTTCAAACGTCCGAAATCGCCATCTATTTATAGTGATCAGTCTGGTGAATCAGGTTGAGTGAAATTCATTTTTATTGTGTGTGGCCACATACATGGTTTAGTTAACGTGGTCAGCATACATGGTTTAGTTAACGTGGTCAGCATACATGGTTTAGTTAACGTGGTCAACATACATGGTTTAGTTAACGTGGTCAGCATACATGGTTTAGTTAACGTGGTCAACATGCATGGTTTAGTTAACGTGGTCAACATACATGGTTTAGTTAACGTGGTCAACATACATGGTTTAGTTAACGTGGTCAACATATATGGTTTAGTTAACGTGGTCAACATGCATGGTTTAGTTAACGTGGTCAGCATACATGGTTTAGTTAACGTGGTCAGCATACATGGTTTAGTTAACGTGGTCAACATGCATGGTTTAGTTAACGTGGTCAGCATACATGGTTTAGTTAACGTGGTCAACATGTATGGTTTAGTTAACGTGGTCAACATGCATGGTTTAGTTAACGTGGTCAACATGCATGGTTTAGTTAACGTGGTCAACATGCATGGTTTAGTTAACGTGGTCAACATATATGGTTTAGTTAACGTGGTCAGCATACATGGTTTAGTTAACGTGGTCAACATATATGGTTTAGTTAACGTGGTCAACATGCAAGGTTTAGTTAACGTGGTCAACATGCATGGTTTAGTTAACGTGGTCAACATGCATGGTTTAGTTAACGTGGTCAACATACATGGTTTAGTTAACGTGGTCAACATGCATGGTTTAGTTAACGTGGTCAACATATATGGTTTAGTTAACGTGGTCAGCATACATGGTTTAGTTAACGTGGTCAACATGCATGGTTTAGTTAACGTGGTCAACATGCATGGTTTAGTTAACGTGGTCAACATGCATGGTTTAGTTAACGTGGTCAACATATATGGTTTAGTTAACGTGGTCAACATGCATGGTTTAGTTAACGTGGTCAGCATACATGGTTTAGTTAACGTGGACAGCATACATGGTTTAGTTAACGTGGTCAACATATATGGTTTAGTTAACGTGGTCAGCACACATGCTTTAGTTAACGTGGTCAACATGCATGGTTTAGTTAACGTGGTCAACATGCATGGTTTAGTTAACGTGGTCAACATGCATGGTTTAGTTAACGTGGTCAACATACATGGTTTAGTTAACGTGGTCAACATGCATGGTTTAGTTAACGTGGTCAACATGCATGGTTTAGTTAACGTGGTCAACATGCATGGTTTAGTTAACGTGGTCAACATATATGGTTTAGTTAACGTGGTCAACATGCATGGTTTAGTTAACGTGGTCAGCATACATGGTTTAGTTAACGTGGACAGCATACATGGTTTAGTTAACGTGGTCAACATATATGGTTTAGTTAACGTGGTCAGCACACATGCTTTAGTTAACGTGGTCAACATGCATGGTTTAGTTAACGTGGTCAACATGCATGGTTTAGTTAACGTGGTCAACATGCATGGTTTAGTTAACGTGGTCAACATACATGGTTTAGTTAACGTGGTCAATATGCGTGGTTTAGTTAACGTGGTCAACATGCGTGGTTTAGTTAATGTGGTCAACATGCATGGTTTAATTAACGTGGTCAACATGCATGGTTTAGTTAACGTGGTCAACATGCATGGTTTAGTTAACGTAGTCAACATGCATGGTTTAGTTAACATGATCAGCATACATGGTTTAGTTAACATGGTCAACATGTGTGGTTTAGTTAACGTGGTCAACATACATGGTTAAGTTAACGTGGACAGCATACATGGTTTAGTTAACGTGGTCAACATATATGGTTTAGTTAACGTGGTCAGCACACATGCTTTAGTTAACGTGGTCAACATGCATGGTTTAGTTAACGTGGTCAACATGCATGGTTTAGTTAACGTGGTCAACATGCATGGTTTAGTTAACGTAGTCAACATGCATGGTTTAGTTAACATGATCAGCATACATGGTTTAGTTAACATGGTCAACATGTGTGGTTTAGTTAACGTGGTCAACATACATGGTTAAGTTAACGTGGTCAACATGCATGGTTTAGTTAACGTGGTCAACATGCGTGGTTTAGTTAACATGGTCAGCATACATGGTTTAGTTAACGTGGTCAACATATATGGTTTAGTTAACGTGGTCAGCACACATGGTTTAGTTAACGTGGTCAACATTTATGGTTTAGTTAACGTGGTCAGCATGCATGGTTTAGTTAACGTGGTCAACATACATGGTATAGTTAACGTGGTCCATATGGTTTAGTTAACATGGTCAACATGTGTGGCTTAGTTAACGTGGTCAGCATTCATGGTTTAGTTAACGTGGTCAACATGCATGGTTTAATTAACGTGGTCAAAATGCGTGGTTTAGTTAACGTGGTCAACATGCATGGTTTAGTTAACGTGGTCAACATGCATGGTTTAGTTAACGTAGTCAACATGCATGGTTAAGTTAACGTGGTCAGCATACATGGTTTAGTTAACATGGTCAGCATACATGTTTAGTTAACATGGTCAACATGTGTGGTTTAGTTAACGTGGTCAGCATACATGGTTTAATTAACGTGGTCAACATGCATGGTTTAGTTAACGTGGTCAACATGCATGGTTTAGTTAACGTGGTCAACATGCATGGTTTAGTTAAAGTGGTCAACATGCGTGGTTTAGTTAACGTGGTCAACATGCATGGTTTAGTTAACGTGGTCAACAAGCATGGTTTAATTAACGTGGTCAACATGCGTGGTTTAGTTAATGTGGTCAACATGCGTGGTTTAATTAACATGGTCAACATGCGTGGTTTAGTTAACGTGGTCAACATGCATGGTTTAGTTAACGTGGTCAACATGCATGGTTTAATTAACGTGGTCAACATGCGTGGTTTAGTTAACGTGGTCAACATGCATGGTTTAGTTAACGTGGTCAACATGCGTGGTTTAGTTACGTAGTCAACATGCGTGGTTTAGTTAACATGGTCAACATGTGTGGATTAGTTAACGTGGTCAGCATACATGGTTTAGTTAACGTGGTCAGCATGCGTGGTTTAGTTAACGTGGTCAACATACATGGTTTAGTTAACGTGGTCAGCATACATGGTTTAGTTAACGTGGTCAGCATGCGTGGTTTAGTTAACGTGGTCAACATACATGGTTTAGTTAACGTGGTCAGCATACATGGTTTAATTAACGTGGTCAACATGCATGGTTTAGTTAACGTCGTCAACATACATGGTTTAGTTAACATGGTCAACATGCATGGTTTAGTTAACGTGGTCAACATGCGTGGTTTAGTTAACGTGGTCAACATGCATGGTTTAGTTAACGTGGTCAACATGCGTGGTTTAGTTAACGTGGTCAACATGCGTGGTTTAGTTAACGTGGTCAGGATACATGGTTTAGTTAACGTGGTCAACATGCATGGTTTAGTTAACGTGGTCAACATACATGGTTTAGTTAACATGGTCAACATGCATGGTTTAGTTAACGTGGTCAACATGCTTGGTTTAGTTAACGTGGTCAACATGCGTGGTTTAGTTAACGTGGTCAACATGCGTGGTTTAGTTAACGTGGTCAACATGCATGGTTTAGTTAACGTGGTCAACATGCGTGTGTTTGCGCGTGCAAGTGTGTGTTGGTGCATGTTTGTATGTGCTTTGACATAAAGAAACTTCTCAGCAGGACTGAAAACGTATCACATTCATTAACACTCTAACACGAACTTTTCGGTCTCTGAGACACACTGTACCTCAACCTTTAAGGTCTTCTGGTCCAACTCTGAAAATGACATTTTCACCACACACATTGGAACCACACTCCAAGCCACACTGTCCGCAAAGCACAGTCACTCCTTTGGGCCATGACACGTTGTTCATTCCACAAGGCAATAAAGGCATAAGCATCATTAAGCATGGCTCTGTACGTGCCACTACACAGGCCCATTTTTCCTGTTGTCGCATTTGTGCCTTTCGTTATGTGGGTTATAGGATGACTCGTTGGTTATATAAAAGTGAAGCGTTTTAATTTGAGCAAAACATGTCAGACAGCACTGAAGTCATATAGCCCCAGTCTAACGATTACATCACGCTGCCGACTGTTCTCTGTGGTTGTGTGTGTGCATGTGCATGTGCGTGTGCGTGCCTGTGAGAGAGAGACAGAGGGGGTAGAGAGAGAGAGGCAGAGAGAGAGAGAGAGGGGAGGGTAGAGAGAGAGAGAGGCAGAGAGAGAGAGAGGGGAGGGTAGAGAGAGATAGAGGGGAGATAGATAGAGAGAGAGAGAGAGAGAGAGAGAGAGAGAGAGAGAGAGAGAGAGAGTGCATGTGCGTGCGTGTCTACGTGTGTACTGATATCTGTGTGCACCAAAATCCATGAGAGAGAAAGTGGTACTTCAGTGCAACACTGTTCCCTCTTCGCACCGAGCTGTACAGTACTGAAATTTTCCCTTCAATCCAGTGTCAGCTATTTTTGTTTACCACGCACAACCATGGCCTGTGAGGGGTATTATTTCCAGTCGGTTAGCTCCAAGCCGAGGGCAGATGGACAGTAAGGTTACGTCCCAAATGGCACCCTATTCCCTATTTAGTGCACTACTTTTGTCAGGGCTCTGGTCAAAAGTAGTGCACTATATAGTGAATAGGGTGCAATTTGGGATGCTGACTGAGACATAAGGAATATGGAAGACAATAGAAGCCACTGAGACATTTTTCTAAGTCACACAATGGCCAGCAACTGTGTAGTTTCATAACAGTAACACTTTACGTGAACCCTTGTGTAACCCTCTCAAAGTGTCTCTTTTCAAAAATGGAAGGTAGTGTAGCAATGTACAGTATATTGAATATGTTTTCTGGTGCAGAGTTATGGTCGAGTGATAACACTTATTTTTTCACCTTTATTTAACCAGGTAAGAAGCCAGTTGAGAACAAGTTCTCATTTACAACTGTGACCTGGCCAAGATAAAGCAAAGCAGTGCGATAAAAACAACAACACAGAGTTACATATGGGGTGAAAAAACATAAAGTCAAAAAAATACAACAGAAAATATATATACAATGTGTGCAAATGTAGCAAGTTATGGAGGTAAGTTAACGGAATACTCTGAATACATATCCCAAAGGAAATAAATGATCTCACTTCAATAAATTTTAATAGAAAGTTAGCAAAAATAGATAAGATCTTACTACCATGGAAAGGAAAATACCTGTCAATGGCACTGTGATAGACTACATCCAATTTGCTGAGTAGAGTGTTGGAGGCTATTTTGTAAATGACATCGCTGAAGTCAAGGATCGGTAGGATAGTCCGTTTTACGAGGGCATGTTTGGCAGCATGAGTGAAGAAGGCTTTGTTGCGAAATAGGAAGCCGATTCTAGATTTAACTTTGGATTGGAGATTCTTAATGTGAGTCTGGAAGGAGAGTTTACAGTCTAACCAGACACCTAGGTATTTGTAGTTGTCCACATACTCTAGGTCAGACCCGTCGAGAGTAGTGATTCTAGTCGGGTGGGCGGGTGCCAGCAGCGTTCGATTGAAGAGCATGCATTTAGTTTTACTAGTGTTTAAGAGCAGTTGGAGGCTACTGAAGGAGTGTTGTATGGCATTGAAGCTCGTTTGGAGGTTTGTTAACACAGTGTCCAATGAAGGGCCAGATGTATACAAAATGGTGTCGTCTGCGTAGAGGTGGATCTGAGAGTCACCAGCAGCAAGAGCGACATCATTGATATACACGGAGAAAAGAGTCGGCCCAAGAATTGAACCCTGTGGCACCCCCATAGAGACTGCCATAGGTCCAGACAACAGGCCCTCCGATTTGACACATTGAACTCTATCTGAGAAGTAGTTGGTGAACCAGGCGATACAGTCATTTGAGAAACCAAGGCTATTTAGTCTGCCAATAAGAATGCGGTGGTTGACAGAATCGAAAGCCTTGGCCAGGTCGATGAAGACGGCTGCACAGTACTGTCTATTATCGATTGCGGTTATAATATCGTTTAGGACCTTGAGCGTGGCTGAAGTGCACCCATGACCAGCTCGGAAACCGGATTGCATAGCGGAGAAGGTACGGTGGGATTCGAAATGGTCGGTGATCTGTTTGTTAACTTGGCTTTCAAATACTTTGAAAGGCAGAGCAGGATGGATATAGGTCTGTAAGAGTTTGGATCTAGAGTGTCACCCCCTTTGAGTGTCACCCCCTTTATCAATCGCGGTTATAATATCGTTTAGGACCTTGAGCGTGGCTGAAGTGCATGCGCTGTGAGATCAGAGTTCAATCTGTAATAAAAGCATTCAAATAAAAAAAGTGTTCACAATGGTTTTGTGACTAGGTTTATGAATGTGAGTGTGTGTTTTAGGAGTTCCATGCTTTTGAAAAGCGCGTTACATTAAAACGTATTATTACTATTTTATGCCCATCCATGGCATTAACAGTTTTCTAGTAGCCAAGAAGAAGGGTCTTCCATGGAAGAAAGGGAACCATCATGGCCTTGCCATAGGACTATGCCTCTAAACCCCTACCATAAAGTCACCAAGTATTCCCCCAAAACACACAGCCCTGACCCAAACGCACACCCATCCGCTGCCCTATGCTCCCCACACACATACCCCATAGGGTCAGCAGTACTACACAAAAAACACTGTCACCCTCTCTCGCCCCCTCAACCCTTCACCCTCACGACAGCCTGGTGCAACCCAGCCTTGCACGCCCCCCAGATTTACCGCCGCATCAGACCCTAATCCCATTGGTCATGTCAGCTCGAGTGGGCTATCGGTATTGGCTGGCAGAGCCCTGTCTCCATGGAAACTGAGGGGGGCGGAGTTGGAAGCAGACAGACAGACAGACAGGCTGCCTAAGATTATAGGGGAGCCTATGGATGGAGAAGCATGGGTTGTTGTTGTTGTTGTTGTGTTTATGGACCTCGGCATACAGTGTGTGGAGGAGAGGGGACACAAATAATGTCTTTAACAGGAGGGGGTGACATTGTTTGTGTGTGTGTGTGTGTGTGTAAGCAAGAGAGATTGAGGTGAGGGTCAAGATAGCTACATTACTACAGCACCTTCTTTTGTTCATCCTCAACTCATTCTCAATTCGCCTTTCCTCGATTCCTCATCTCTGCCTCTCTTGTCCTGTCTCCTCATCTCCTTCTCAAAACACATTGGAGGAGAGGGTCCAATCCAAGGGGAGGAACTTACGATCTTCTCCTCCAATAGAAGAAATAGAGAAAATAAGTATTGAGAAAGACCCCTAGGTGGTGCGTCTCAGTAGTAAAAAATGGCTTCCTCTCCTTGTCTCCTTTCCTCAAATCTGCAGTCTGCACTAGTACTGCAGTAAATACCGTGACAGTTATTGTAGTTATCCTCTATTCTGCTTTAACCAAGCCCTGTGTTTTCAGATTAGTGCAGACGAAGAAGAGAAAACACGGAGAGGAAGCCAATTTAGACTACTGAGGCGCACCCCTGCTTAGTCCTACTTCTCCCCCTCTCTCCCTTTATTCCTTTTCATGGCCTTTTGCTGTCCACATTTCTGCACTCACTCACTTACACCCACCAGATATGACTAAGCAGTGTTGGTTGGTTCCAATTCGCAGCGTGGGTTCCAAAATCATTACTCAGGGTTCATTCACAGTAGCACTGTTTTATCACTCCTCATCAATATTAGAATGCTGCTGCCGACTTCCTCTCCTTCCTTCCTCTCCTCCCTTTCCTTCCTCCC